>NW_025048355.1:1630000-1647500 GCF_018831695.1 Puntigrus tetrazona | reverse complement strand
TAATACGCATGCTAATGAGCAACTAGTTAAGAGACTCAGAGAATAAAGTGTTACCAAACTTATTTACTGTAAATAAAATAAAGTTCACTGAAATTACATTCTTTAACGAAAAAAATAAGCGCAAATAAAAATGAAAACTGTAATCATATTTTAAAAAAAAAAAAAATTTAAATGAAAAACTGCAACATTTAACTATAATATTTAAATACCTATACGTATTGTAGTATAATACCTATTATATATATATATATATATATATATATATATATATATATATATATATATATATATATATATATTAATCGATTTCATTCATTAAATCTATTTTCATTTATTTTCATAAATTTGAATCTATTTGCATTTATTTTAATAACATTTTTATTCTTGATTTTGTTTTCATTATTTTATTTATTTCATAATTTTATATATATATACGTTTATACTCCACTATACCAGTAGTTGTATTTATTTACCAATACATTATTTAAATTAAATTTATATTGGCTTATTGATTATTTATTTTTTATTTATTATTATTCATTTAATTTATTAACCATATTTTTATTCACTTATTTACGTTTTTTATCTCCTTATTATTTGTTGTTTTTGTAGCCTGTTTGAATCCGCTCTGATTATTATAATCGTGTGTTTAATCTGTAATGTTTTGGGTTGACTGTCGCCGTCTGATCGTCTCTCAGGGCGTTCTTCTGCTGACCTCCACCATCGAGGAGTGCTGGGATCACGACCCCGAGGCCCGTCTGACGGCGCACTGCGTCGTGGAGAGATTCGGCGACATCGGCAGCGCCGCCATCTCGCCCGTCAGCGCCGACACCAAGAGCGCACGGGATTCTGGGAACGACGAGAAGGAGCCCTGAAGAGACGTTTCAGACAGACATGTGACTTTTGCACTTTACAGGATCGGCTGAACGCACCAAACACACGCTTGCGTACGGCACAGGTGACGTGTATATAGCTACGAACCCATAATCCGGAGCTCGCTAGCAATCGTTATAAGCTTCAGGGACAATCTCAGTCTTGACGCAAAGGATTCTGGGACATGTGAACTCGCACCAAGACAGCCTTCGTGAACTTGCAGTGTTATGAAGCCACGAGCGATGAATCAGATCAAGTGTCCATTTAAAGAAATATCTATAAATAAATATTGAATCATGTTTAAAAGGTTTTTGTTTACATTGTATTTATATATACATAATCAATACACACAGCACATATATCAAACAAATAAATTCAGTTTAATGGATAAAAATATTTATATGTGAGTAAAAGAATTTATTCCAAAATATATACTGTACGTGTGATAAATATACACCTTGCACATAAATATATCATGTAAACCAAAACCTTTATTTTGGATGTGATTGATCGTTTGACGGCACTGAAAATAACCAAAGAGGATGTGGATTATAGAGATGAAATATGAAACATTGAAGCTGTGAAGCTGTTTGTTTATTAATGTGAAATGATGAAAGATGGAGATGAAAGATGAACGTTCAGGTTCAACCGTTATAAAAGCCAAGAACATAAGCACTTTTTGCATACAGTATATAGTCCTTGTGTATATTTGTTTTAAAACTTTATAAGACATCATGAAATCATTTTTTAATGGGCCGCTTCCACGCAGCAGCTGAATACAGTGCTTTTAATCAACATAAAAATCTATTGTAGTCTCTCAATACATGTTTCTGGGTTTTATTGTGTATCAGTTTAAGTTTAAAAAATGCATCAATATACAAAATAAAAGTAAAATTAGTTGCACAAATTGTTTGTTGTCAATTATTTATATATATATATATATATATATATATATATATATATATATATATATATATATATATATATATATATATATATAATGAAAAAAACTATATATATATATATATATATATATATATATATAATTTTCTCTTTTTTTTTTCACAGTTCAACATTCAACATTAAACCAATCATAAACATGCTTCTTCTGATTGTTTCTGGTCTTCTGTTATTAAAACCCTTTTAGGTTTCTCTTTATAATAAAATATCTAAATAAACTGTGAAGATGATTTGAGGCACTGATATAATTATGAGACATTCAACATCACGCAAGTACAAAATAAGACTTTGTGTTTATTAGGACGCTCACAGATCCCTCCAGTCCCAGGTTTTAGTTTTTTTGTTGTTGTTGTTTTTTCAAATGACTTTTGAGTGTAAATAATTTTTTTTACCCTTGTCTGAAAGACACTTATAGGTGATAAACTGTCTCTCGGCTTAGACTACCATCGTTTCAAACATGTAATAATTCATATATTCTTTGGTGGTCTTTCATATGTTATGTTTTTTCTTAAATATAACAAAAAAATATATATAATTTCCAAAATAATTGTAATTGGCCATGAACCGTCCGACCAAAAATGAGCTCTGCAGGACTGTACCAAAGCAACTCTTCAACATTTTGTTCTCTGATCGCAAATAAGAGCGAAGGAAGATCATCAGCCCAATCTTTACCAGACTCACATCAGTTCCCTGTGATTGTGGATGATACGCGCTTCATACTGCGTGAACGTTCAACACACGTTTAAACACTTCACATGTGACATTGGTTCCTTGCTCCGTCTGAATTGCATAAGTTAGACCAAATATGCGTAATGTGATGGCACTGCCTCAGGGAAACGTGTTTATACAGGCATATACTGGTAACCAGCTTTATAATTCGGCAACGCAGTCGCTCAAATGGTTCACTCATCACCAGAATGATCTGATTGGGGTTGACATGACATGAACGACAGTATCTTCATACAGCGGATCTTAAACCAGGCCAATAAACATACTTAGCCACTGTCTTGAACACTGTTTTATCGCCCAGATGACCAGATAACTGGTGATCACGATCTGCTGCCCGATAACCAGGAGGTGATAAAATCTGATAGTCTGGACTTATCCCAGCCTCTCTAGCATTTTGAGACAGCTACTTACACAACAGTGCGATAATTGCAATATCAGACCCCTTCTACAGTTGGTCTTGAACTCCAACCTCAGAAACCCAAATCTGACCTGAAGCAGAAGAAAAGGTCTTGCGAGTAAGGTGTTCCTCCTCACCTTCTGAATCAGTTTCTGCAGGCAATAAACCTCAGCATTTGCTTCATCTTAGCTACTTCCTTAGCTGCAGAGCTTGATATCGAAACGTTCAGCGATTAAAGAAAGCGTTATATTGCTGTATACTAGATTTAGAAACAAATGAATCAATATCTAGTTCTGATTTTACCTTTACCTTCAATTACCGATCGTCATCCATTGTAAAGATACCAATAATGGTATATTTTAGACGTTTTGTGAAAAACTTGTTCAGATCAAACGGGGAGGGAAGAAAACAAACGGACAAGCCACCTTTTGTTACAAACTACAAATGAAATCCCTACTTAATAGGAAAACAATGTAAGAATTAATAGGGTTCTTGAATAACTTTGAGCCTAGAGTCCCGAAATTGTGTGAGAGATGCACCGGATCCAGGGGAGGACCTACAAAAAGAGAGATAAGTGGATTGTTTATTTCTTGAGGGAAATACGATGCTTACCCCTGTAAAAAAGAGACGACTTCTGGTGACGTCTGAGGAAGTGTAGAGTCTGCTGTATGGACTTACTCATCCACATGTTTTAGGTCATAAAACTGTGACGGACTCTTGTTTGAAATGTTTTCTATAGACATAAGAATGGTCTTGTTTATCTTTTTGTTGTCTTATGCTTTTCTGATTGACGTGAGGCAAGGTACAAAGGAATTTAATTTCATTTAATTCATTTTTAATTGACACGTTCCGTGTTGATGAGAGATGCACTAGGAAGAAGCTACACAGAGACCGTTATGAACGATTTAAGTTCATATTTAAGGTATTTTTAACAACTGTTTGCTGTTTGTTCCTCAGAAAAACACTTCCTCAGCTACAAGTTTGCAGCTCTTTGCAAAGCAAACACACATCCTGTGTTCAAAGCCGTGGCCGTGTATGACAACATAAAGATCGCTCAATACGATAATGAAGAAATAGTTGGGATAAGATCAAGTCTGACTGAAGACGACTGGAGCGAGGATTCTCCAGAGTCTAGAGACTGGTTTCTTCATCAGTTAAGGACTCTGTCAAACTGCTTGGACTCAGGTGAGTTTCACACTTTACTCATGTTGTAAAATCGCATATATTTGTTTGTTCTCCGTAATCTTCTCACGAGTGTGGTTCTGTGATCGCAGAGCTCCATGTTCTTCAGAGAATAGTTGGTTGTGAACTGGAGAAGCGTTCTGACGGATCGGAGAGTCTGAGAGTATTTGATGAATACGGATTCGATGGAGAGGATTTCATTGCCTTCGATTCCGACGCTCTTCAGTGGATTGTTAAAAACCCCAAAGCTGAAGAAACCAAAAGGGAATGGGATCGGCAAACTGGACGAAACCGGTTCCTTCAGCGCTACCTCAAGACCTGCGTCCACCGGATCTCCACAATTGACAACATGAAAATCAGTATGTATTCAGTCTTTCTCGTCGTTCGCTGACAAACGCAGGTATATCTCAAAGTTAGAATATCATGAAAAAGCTAAATATTGCAAACAGAGTGAAATATTTTGACGATTGTGGCTTACAGATAATGAAAACCCAACATTCAATGTTTAATATTACATAAATTCAATAAAAAAAGAAACAGAAAAGTATGCATTTCTGTGCACTCAATATTTCGTTGGGCCTCCTTTTGCATGAATTACTGCATCTGTATTGTTGGGTCTGGACTATACCCCATAGATCGTCTATGGGGTTCAGGTCAGGTGAGATTCCTGGCCAATCAAGCACAGTAACACCATGGTCACTGAACCAGCTTTTGGTAGCTTGGGCAGTGTGGGCAGGTGCCAAGTCCTGCTGGAAAATGAAATCAGCATCTCCACAAAGCTTGCCAGCTGAAGGAAGCATGAAGTGTTTTAAAACTGTGGACTTCAGAAAACACACGGCAGCTGTGGAAACTTCACGCTGGACTTCAAGCAACATGGTTTCTCCACTCTTCCTCCAGGACGTGCTTTCCAAATTACTTTCATCTGTAAAGAGGACTTTGGAGCCCAGGTAAGACGCTTCTGATGTTGTCTCTGGTGGACTGACACGAGGAATGCGACTTCTTCTCCTTGTGAAGCTCCCACATATTCTCGAATAGATTTTGCCTGACGATCCTCTCAAGGTTGCAGCTATCCCTTTTGCTGGCGCACCTTTTGCTGCCGCGCTTTTTCCTTCCACTCAACTTTCTACGAATATGCTTGGATACAGCACTCTGTGAACAACCAGTGAACTTTTTTGGCTGACCCTCCTTGTGAATGCTGTCTTCTGGACATCTGTAAAGTCAGCAGTCTTCCCCATGATTGAGTAGCCCACTGATTCAGACTGAGAGAGCATTTAAAGGCTCAGGAAACCTTTGCAGGTGTTTTGAGGTAATCAGCTGATTAGGGAGTGACGCCATGACTTTCCAATATTGAACTTTTTCCACAATATTCCAGTTTTTAGAGAAACTGAATTTTGGGTTGTCATTGTAAGCCATAATCATAATTCATTTCAATGAATCTATATAATAAAAAATTCAATTTTTCATGATATTCTATTTTTTTTTTAAGATTGAACCTGTAAATACTAATGAGTTAAAAACTCGCCTTTTAAAAAAGATTTAATGCATGCATGCAACATTTGAAAAGTACTCGTTATCAGAGACCAAACCAACGTGTTTATAAATGTTAGTTTGTTAAATGCATTATTATTTTCTTCTCCAGCTCCACCAGATGTTCATGTCTCGGTGCCGAAGGTTTCTGATGACGGAAGTAAGCTGGTTCTGAGCTGCCTGGCCACCGGTTTCCACCCCAGAGATATCCAGATGAACATCAGGAGGGATAAATCCGTTCTTGAGAACCAAAAATCATCCGGAACCAGACCAAATAATGATGGATCCTTTCAGATGAGAATCAGTGTGGAGATTGATAGTAAACACAAAGGGTTTTACGACTGTGTGGTCATTCACAGCGGCCAGTCTCAGACACGAGCGATCCTAACAGTGTGGACCATTTAACAATTCTGCCTTATGCACTTTTCTTTTTAATTCTTTAGTGTGCAATGTTCAGTTTGCTGGACGATAAGGAGAATATACAGCCATGCCCATGCCTGCAAAAAGAAGAAAAAACTGCTGGAGACGGCGAGGGACCTCTTGTAAATAAAACATACTGAGAAATGTTAAAAGATAAAATAAAATAAACTACTGCATTATTTGTGCAGATTCATGCTTATATTATTAAAATGACTAAACGATGAGTTAATAATGATGCGCAAACCTAATGATGTGTTGATAATTAATTAATGACCATTACAGTTTATAAAAGCCATTACTAAACACTTTTAGAAACAGTGATGGTAATTGCCTGGAGGTTGAGAAACTGAAAGACTTTGGCTGACTGTGTCTACAGTGAGATATTTATTAATATGAGTTTATTTGGCTCCACACTCAAGCTTTAAAATTAATGAGATAATGAGCTGATTTGTTAAGTGATGATTGACCATTATTGAAGACACCTGATGTTAACAAGCAATACCATCAAAGAAGAAAAATCACAATTTAGGCGTCACCATTACAATGATCAGTGTTTGAGATAACATAGTCATCGTTTGATCTGAATCACTTATTTGGAGCTCTAAATTTAATATTTTTATTGATTACAACAGCTTTCTGTTCCTATATTTTCTTTAAACTTTGGAAGGATTCCTTACAAGCTGTTAAGCAAAAAATAATCATCAATCATCAAAATCTTAAAGCATTTTACTGTCACAAAAGTTGTGAGATTAAACCAAACCCTCGCTGTTCAGTCTCTCTGGTATTTTGAATAGTTTGATGTTTTGGATGGATTTTCTGCTCTTTCAGAAGGATGTGAACTGGGACCTATAGCTTCGAGGAATGAAACTTGCCTCCTGTTTTATTGTAGCTTGCGCAAATATCAAGGACATGTTAATTTAACATTTTGGTAACCCTTAAGTGTAATTGTAGGTTAAAGGGCGTCTGTTATACGCTTTCATGTGGTATTTGGGCATGCGTGGGTGTTGGCGGTGCATGAACACAACCATTTTACAATGATAAAAATCATTTTTTAATAGCCTTTAAACCGAAAATCAGTCTCGTTATAGGCCTCTGAAGCAGCTGTAACATCAGCACAGTTTCACAAGCGGTCCCAGTGCTCTGTGTTCAGATGCAAGGATGAAGATGACAGTCTTTATTTTCTCCTAACATCTGAGCTGCTGAGAACGCTGTGGATTTCTCTCATTTTTCAAGCTACGGAAATATGCATTTAAAGCGATGCACTCCAAAACAGCTCTTCTTTTGCACACATTTTCCAGCTATTATAATAAATTATATGTGGTGTATTTTGGCGCATTCCAGGGAAACCCACGACCAATACTACATCTTGCAAAAAGGTGTGTTAAACACTTTAAGTCACAGGTTATAATATTCTTTCTTTCTTTATTTGTTTATCCTCAGCAGAATCTCTATGGTATGTTATAGCAGCATCTTTGGTTATATTTCTCCCTGTGATTGGTTGCTGCATCTACCAATAGAAAAGGCCAAAAGGTGAGCTAATAAATATTAAGTATCCTTTTTAGGTTATTTTAAATATGCGTGAACAGTTTGACATTGCATAGCGTGAAACAAACAACACAATTAAAATATGGCAATATAATAATGATGATATCCACAATATTTGTGGATAAAATGTGAAACGTTGGAACCGTAACATGGTATTTGTAATTAAGATAAAGCTGTGAAGTGTCCTGATTCTGTTGGAGTGATTGTACAGATCAGCGAGTGAGAGTTTTCTTGTTTTAAGCATTTAAAGGATAAAGATCACAGCTTGATCAAACGTGCTCTTAGTTTTTAATAGCAGGTTCACGTAAAAGCTCAAAGACCAGTGTCACACTTGCAAGAACATTAAATCCACACATTTCTTTATAGAGAAACCAGTCAAAACACTGTAGAAAACGTGTCACTTCCTGTTGTATCTCTGTATCCGTTGCTAAGATACTGGATGAGAGAAATAATGACAAAAGCAAAACTATATACATGCAGAAACTAGTCAAACATATTCAAATGTGTACAGTGCTCATTGCGAAAGAAAGCTGAAATTAGAAATGTTTTTGACATTATTTATACTTTGTGTTCCTCATAGAGACTGTCTGTGCTGTAAGTGACCTTATTGTGATTGTGTTCATTAAACTTTTATTAGTCGTGGTTAAAAGCCCTTCCTTTTAAACCCTGTTTGGAGTCTGTGTAAAGTACAGATAAAGCACTGCTAACCAGAGGGACTGTATTTCTACGTTTTATTATTTATACTCTTGATTGATTGTCCTGACCTAAAAAAGGTTTTGTAGTAGACCTGTGTTCACGGTTTATCCTCTTAAATGGTATGAAATCTCTGAAAATGATAATAGTGTTAATGACTAAATTAGTTTTACAGCTGGACTTTTCCTGAAGGAGAAAGTGGAAGTGTTTGTTCATAAATCCACCAGTGAGGGGCGGCAAAGCCTCAAAACTAAATGAACAAAGGTAAGCTCATTTTAATATTGATCAGTCCAATGCCATGCATGATTGATTGATTGGTTGATTGATTTATTGGTTGATTGGTTGTTTAATTGGTTGACTGATTGGTTGACTGGTTGGTTGATTGATTAGTTGGTTGGTTGGTTGGTTGGTTGGTTGTTTGATTTATTGATTCGTTGGTTGATTTATTGATTGGTTGGTTGGTTGGTTGGTTGGTTGGTTGATTGATTAGTTGGTTGGTTGGTTGATTGATTGATTGAAAATCTTTTACAGTCACGCATATACTTTATATTTGTAATTGTGATCATTTACACTTACACATTTTTTTGCAAGCAGACCCTATTCGTATGTGTGTGTATATATATTTGTTATTGTTACTTGAATGAAGTGTGTTTCTGGTTGGTCATTAGAAATAAATAAGAAATAAATACAAATAAATTACAGAAATAAATTACATAAGACATTTAAGGGCTTGTTCTATTTATTAACATAAACTGCCATAAAGTTGAATTATTCATCGCCTAAACCACTAGTAGGCTACATTTAATTTTTGGTTAATTTTTTGTATGACATTCAGAACCTTTCCATTCAGTTTCTAGTGGACTCTTTAGTTTTTGTTTGTTTGTTTTGTTTTTAATTGGGATCATCAACCTTTGGAAGCAAATGATTAGATCCAAACACTTTTTAGCGGGATCCTGTTCCTCTGTTCTGGAGGCTGTGTCAAAACTATTTTTTAAAAATCTTTATCAATGTGTGGAATAAACATGGACGATCATCCCTGATCTCGAGAAATTACATTTTGATTAGGCATTAAAAAAACAACCGCTGAGGCCGGGTTGCCGGACGAACGGACGTCATGACGTCAGATCACGTGTCCCCCTTTAAAAGGTCAGTTCTTTGAAATCTAGCGTCCTTTGCGCATGTGCATCGTTACGTCATTCACCTGACGCTCTTACGTGCCTCCGCGAGGTCCTCTGCGTTCGAGGTGCGATCCGTTAAAACGTAGCCGGTGCGCATCGAGTCAGTTTATCTGTGTTTGTAATTAGGGCCGAATGCCGTTCACGCGCAAGAAAAGGGAAAGCGACCTAGAAAATACGATCCCGTGCACCTGAAGAGAAAAAAAAACATTGCACCGCCCTGATCCGTTCAACCCGACATTCAAAGATCTCTGATGTTATCAATCAAAGTTCTTCTCTTCTACTGCGCTATTTTGCCGTTACAGAGCGGTAAGAAAGATTTTCTACATTCTGAATATATATGTGTATGTATATATATAATGTGTGTGTGTGTGTGTGTGTGTGTGTATATATATATACACACACGTGTGTGAATATATATATATATATATATGTGTGTGTGTGTGTGTTTGTATGTGTGTTGTGGTAGGGTGAAGAAATCACACAGAGAGCTCAAAATAAATACCCCGGTGGGTGGATTTATTAAAGGAAAGAAACAACAAGAAAATACGGGTGAATATCTGTTTCCTGGGTGACTTGCTGAAGCAGTGAGTCCGTATCGGGGTGTGGGCTGATTGGTTCACTGGCTGCTATCTGTAAGGAAGAGAGAGATGTTGCATTAGTGGCAGCCTGTATGGAGTATGAGCTCAGCCTTTTGGCGTGCCTTGTGGCTTTTTAAAGCCATTAGGTGATGAGCAGCAGCTGTGTTTGATCAACCAGTGATGGCCGTGTCCAGGTGCTCCTCGTCGATTTCCAGGGCGACGCTGATGACAGTTTGTGACACTCGTCACAGAGTGTGTGTGTGTGTGTGTGTGTGTGTGTGTGTGTGTGTGTGTGTGTGTGTATATATATATATATATATATATATATATATATATATATATATATATATATATATATATATATATATGTATATGTGTATATGTATGTGTATATATATATATATATATATATATATATATATATATATATATATATATATATATATATATATGTATATGTGTATATGTATGTATATACATACATATACATATATATATATATATATATATATATATATATATATATATATATATATATATATATATATATATATATATATATGTGTGTGTGTGTGTGTGTGTGTTCATGGGCAGTATTACATAATACAGATAAAGGAGATCGGATATGGTTGTAGGTTGTAACACTTTTTGTGACTCAACTCGTTGAAAAACTTTTCTGCAAAGCACCCGCATTTCTTCTCTACAAAAGGTACCATTTCAAACCTCTGAAAACATCACAGCCTTCATAAGCAGATGTTAAATACGTAGTGTGCCACTAGCGGGGAAGTTGTAACAGTACAATAGCAAAAACAGCAGCCTCCTCAAAAGCATTTTTTTTAACATCTCCGATTCACTTTCCATTCGATGCAGTAGTGTGTGTGATTCCCAACTTCCTAACAGTGTTTCAGTAAAGAATATGTGGATCATTTGTTAATTTGTGTGTGAGATTTTTGTCTGTGTGTGAATGTTCTCAATCAGATTGACAAAGCACTGGTGTCGACCAAATCTTTTTAACCCTGGTGTAGCTGTCCCACTGAATTGATGGTCAATACTCGTCAACTGATGTTTCCGAAAAATGTTTAATACGTTGACATTTAGATAAAACACAGTAAGAGCTATAAAGAAACAAAAAACAAACCCATAGCAACCATTAACACATTACAACAATAAGCTGATATGATCAGTAGTGTGATTAAAAAACGGGACTTCAATCGTAGACCACAAGATTATATGCATCACACACACACACAACACATTTACCTTATAACCCTTTCAGTGAGAAGCACAATATCAAAGTGAAAAGAGGAAAAATCCATGCTACGTTCTGCGTCCCCCGACCATGCACAAACATTCCTGTGAATCTAGGAAATGCGAAGCACCTTATACGTCACACCACAAGCCTATCTATCAGAATAAAAGTCGTCTTCTTCTTCTTCTTCTTCCGCTTATCCGGGACCGGGTCGAGGGGGCAACAGTCTAAGCAGGTACGCCTAGACTCCCCTCTCCCCAGACACTTCCTCCAGCTCTTCCGGGGGAACACCGAGGCGCTCCCAGGCCAGCCGAGAGACATAGTCCCTCCAACGTGTCCCTCCTCCCGGTGGGACATGCCCGGAACACCTCCCTTGGGAAGCGTCCGGGAGGCATCCGGAACAGATGCCCGAGCCACCTCTGCTGGCCTCTCTCGATGTGGAGGAGCAGCGGGTCTACTCCGAGCTCCTCCCGAGTGACTGAACTCCTCACCCTATCTCTAAGGGAGCGCCCAGCCACCCTACGGAGGAAACACACCCTTGTCCGACTGAGGACCATGGCCTCAGACTTAGAGGTGCTGATTCTCATCCCAACCGCTTCACACTCTGCTGCAAACCGCCCCAGCGCACACTGTAGGTCTTGGCCAGATGCAGCCAACAGAACAACATCATCAGCAAAAAGCAGAGAAGCTTTTCTGTGGTCACCAAACCAGACCCCCTCCGGCCCCCGGCTGCGCCTAGAAATCCTGTCCATAAAGATAATGAACAGGACCGGTGACAAAGGGCAGCCCTGTCGGAGTCCAACATGCACTGGGAACAAGTCTGACTTAATGCCGGCAATGCGAACCAAGCTCCTGCTCTGATCATACAGGGATCTGACAGCCCTTAGCAAAGGGCCCCTTACCCCATATTCCCAGAGCACCCCCCACAGGACACCACGAGGAACCCAGTCGAATGCCTTCTCCAAATCCACAAAACACATGTGGACTGGTTGGGCAAACTCCCAGGAACCCTCCAGCATCCTGAAGAGGGTATAGAGCTGGTCCAGTGTTCCACGTCCAGGACGAAACCCGCATTGTTCCTCTTGAAGCTGAGGTTCAACTATCGGACGGATTCTCCTCTCCAGTACCCTGGCATAGACTTTCCCAGGGAGGCTGAGAAGTGTGATTTCCCCCTATAGTTGGAGCACACCTTCCGGTCCCCCTTCTTAAAAAGGGGAACCACCACCCCGGTCTGCCAGTCCAGAGGCACTGTCCCCCGCGTCCACGCAATGCTGCAGAGGCGTGTCAACCAAGACAGCCCTAAAACATCCAGAGACCTGAGGTACTCCGGGCGGATCTCATCCACACCTGGTGCCTTGCCACCGAGGAGCTTCTCAACAACCTCAGTGACCTTAGCCAGGGTGATGGTCGAGTCCCCCCCCAGGTCCCCGGCCTCTGCTCCCTCAGTCGAAGACGTGTTGGCAGGATTGAGGAGATCCTCAAAGTATTCCTTCCACCGTCCGACAATATCCCCAGTCGAGGTTAGCAGGTTCCCACCAGCACTGTATATGGTGTTGGCAGGGCACTGCTTCCCTTTTCTGAGGCGTCTGACGGTTTGCCAGAACCTCTTTGAGGCCGTCCGATAGTCATTTTCCATGGCCTCCCCGAACTCCTCCCAGACCCGAGTTTTTGCCTGCACAACCACCCGGCCAGCGGTCCGCTTGGCCCACCGGTACCTGTCAGCTGCCTCAGGAGTCCCATGAGCCAACCAGGCCCGATAGGACTCCTTCTTCAGCTTGACAGCATCCCTTACCTCCGATATCCACCATCGAGTTCGGGGATTGCCGCCACGACATGCACCGGAGACTTTACGGCCACAGCTCCGGATGGCTGCGTCGACCAAAGAGGTAGAGAACATAGTCCACTCGGACTCAATGTCTCCAGCCTCCCTCGGGATCCGGTCAAAGCTCTGCCGGAGGTGGGAGTTGAAGATCTCCCTGACAAGGGTCTCTGCCAAACGTTCCCAACAGACCCTCACGGTAAAATAAACTGTTGGCGAAATTTACAGTTATACACTGTTTTTGCAGCTACAGCACACACACACACACACACACATATATACATACATACATACAAAATGACATCTGTGAAGATGATCATAATAGTAAGCTGTATTTGTTAAAAGCACTATATAAATGAAGGTTACTCGACTTGACCCTTTAAACTGGTTTTGTAGTCCAGGGTCACACGTGTCCCATGAGTTTCATGGGCGTTTTGTCAATCACAAATTATGCTGTGATTTATTTAGGCATATACAAGTATCCGTCTCCCAGTAAAAGTGTTTTTACTGCTGTTTGTGTTTTATGTTCCCCAGAGAGACACCACTTCTTCTACAGGTTTACAGTCCTGTCCAAAGCAGAGAGTTTCTCTCTGAATTTGCCAGATTTCACCGCCGAGGCCGTGGCCGACGACAGACGGATAAAACACTACAACAACGCAATCGAAGGCTGGAAAGGAGTCGATCTGTTTGAACACGACGGGTCCGAACCTCCTCCAGAGTCGTACGACTCTAGAGACTGGTACAGAGATCAGCTGAAGAAGGCGTCAAACTCCTCGCAGGGTTCTGGTGAGCCTCACATCAATGATCAGGCATCACGTTGGTTGCTGCGCGCATGTTTTTTACGGTAAGCATTTCTCCTGCGGTTGCAGAGCGCCATGTGCTCCAGAGAATACTTGGCTGCAAACTGGAAAGCTTTCCTAACGGTACCGTGACGGATCTGACCACCTTCGATGAGTATGCATTTGATGGAGACGATCTCATTGCCTTTAAATACGACACCATGGAGTGGATCGATAAAAGTCCAGTTGGCAAAGAAATCAAAAAGGATTGGGATCGCCACGTCGAACGCAAACACAAAGTGCACAGCTTCCTCTACAACTGCATGGACTGGATCTCTGCGTTTAACAACACCAATAAGAGTGAGCTCTGATCAGCTTTTAATGGGGTCCTGTCAGACTTAATCAGCTTCACACTCCAAAGACAATTTCGTTCAGTGACAAAGAGATGTTGTTATGGACCCCGAGTACTTATTAAACGTCTACCGGACACAAATATTGATTAGAGATTACAGTTTTATTAGCTCTTCAAACGCTTACAGCTCCAAGCGGCTTTGAGCCTAGGCGAAGCTTGAAGAAGCTAATTTACCACAAATAAAAACATAAAATGCTGGTTAAAAAGCATTTAATAATCATCACTGCACGATTATTATTAAACACAATCAAGATCAACAACGCTTCAACAACGTTACTGCAGATCTGTTATTAATTCTGATTAAGTCTTTCTGTTTATAACATGCTCAAACATTCACACATAGTTTTTTGACTGTATTATTATTATTATTATTATTATTTTCCGCTCCAGGTTCCCCAGAGGTTCACATCTTTGCGAGGAAAGCTCCTGATGATCGGAGTAAGCTGGATCTGATCTGTCTGGCCACCGGTTTCTACCCCGGAGACATAGAGATGAGCATCAGATTGAACAGAAGCACAATTAAGAACCATACCTCTTATGCAATCAGACCAAATCACGACGGATCCTTTCAGGTGAGAAGCAGTGTGAAGATCGACGGTCACCTCAGAGGATCTTATGACTGTTTCGTCGTTCACGGCGGTCTGGGAGAACCACGTTCAGTACAATGGGGTAAATATCACCAGAAATGAAGTCACTCATGTGTTTGTAACAAGACGACACTGAAATAAATGAACGTTTCTGCTTCACAAGCAGGTTGAGTTTATGATTATGATGTAAAACTTGTCTCCAAGAGGCTTGAATGTGTGTGTGTGCATACGTGTGTGAAACGTTTGGCCTAATGCTACGTTTACATTATTTCTATTTCATTCTGCAGATGGGAAATGTTTGAATAGTGAAAGGACCCGATGGACAGTAATCCTGCCAGTAGGGGCGTTTCTCGTAGCAGCTGTAGTGTACATTAAGAAAAGAAAACCAAACGGTGAGTTGTTTTTATAGACCTTTGTTGTTGAGCGACATTAAAATACACAGACGGTTTGACCGAAATAGGTGAACATTGGGGATGTAATGAGATCCCGTGGATCCGACTGGTCTCGCCAGAACACAACCATATCCTCGCAAATATTTCCCTGTGTTTACATTAGAGCTGCACCGGTGATCGTAAAAAAATGTGATTTTGATCCAAACACCCAAGTGATGTTATTCCTAAATGATAATGATTCAGAGTCAGTGACGTTCGTTGTCTTTTTTGTCATCAAAGCATTCATTCAGGAGAGTCCAATAGTGAAACAAGACTTTTGTATATAGATTTGTGTGTGTGTGTGTATATATATATATTTAACGTGGTATCTTTTAATATTCTAGACTCTTCCGCAGCTCTTGTGAGAGATGTTTGTGTTTACGGTGCGGTGAGTGATCAGAGAGCAGAGAGTGCTGAAGCGTGTGCTGATACGACCGATGAAGAGCTCAGTGATGAAGGATCTGAACACACTCCAGTGTGAACAGGTTTTTGGTCTGGATGGAAACTGTGTTCTCATCATCAGCTCTGTTTAGTAAAAGAATGGTGTTTGTTTCGGTCAGTGTTTTCTAATCTGAGTCGGCTCTTATGAACTTCCTGTTTATCATGTGGTTTACGTTCAGCTGAAACATGATGCTGCTTTTCACATTTCAGGGGCTTTACATCAAGTAGCATGTCTTACATGAAACACGGCTCTCAGAAATCACTTCAAATGAACACGAGTGACTTATGAAATGGTGTTTTTTTTGTCGGTAAAACTTCTGTCTCCTGGTGTTTAACTCTTCGAGGACAAATGTGTCCCTGGATCACAAAACATTTCATCTGAAAGGTGAAAAAATAAGCTTTCTGTTGTTGTACGGTTTCTTAGGACGATATTTGTTCGGGATACACCTCTTTAAAACTAGACAGGCAAAGTTTGTGAACATACTTGGAAGCTGGCTTGAGAAAGAGATAGATGGCTAGCTAGCGAGCATGACTAGCGAGTGACTAGCGTGTTGCTAGCAAGATTAACATGTCGGTATGTTCACAGCATGCTTACCAAGCTGCTTGCTTGTCGCTAGCGGTTTTCCAGCACGTCGATTAGCGAGTTACTAGCATGTTTTTATTATGGTTAACATGTTACTAGCATGTTTCTAGCATGGGAGGAGTTAGAGAATATTGAGAAAATCCGAATGTTGTCCGAATCAAAAACAAAATACATTTTGATATATTTACGGTAGAAAATTTACAAAATGTCTTCACAGAACATCATCTTGACGATTTCAGGCATTAAAGAAACATCTATAATCTTGATTTATGTATGTATACCTGCTTGGTTTTGTGCTCCAGGGTCACAAATACAGAATAATAAAAAAAGGTTGAATTGAATTGACTTAACAGTCAAAGTAACCCCTACTATTCAGTTAACGCCTACAAAATATTCATAATCTAATGCAAAATAAAACGGCATTGTTTTCACTGTGTTTTAAATTAAAGCTACAAAGGTCCTTCACATAACATTTGTATTTTAATACTAACACTAATACTAATCTGTTGTTCGATACTAATAATACTATTAAGCACAGCCAGCAGCAGGAATATAGTACGCTGTCGCTTTAAGAGCTGCACGTTCACCCCAATTTAATGTTGCACATCTATTTCATTGCAACTCTTTACGCTCATTTACTACATAACTGACAAGCTTCTGGGGGAAAAAAATATTTTTTAGGAACAATGCAAATCAAGCCAAAAAACGAATAAACCTTGTCAATTTTAAGAAATCAAGCGTCCACACGTTTGACACCATGGAAGTCACTCATGTGTATTTCGTATCCCTCCTCTCTCTTCTGGTGTAAGTGTTAATATAGCCATCAGTCCCAGCGTCTTAAAGGGCGCTCTTTTAAAGACGTCTGTGTAAAACATGTAGTGTGTGATGCAGCACTTAAAAGATTCTCAGCAACAATGTGTGTGTAGCGTTATTTTCTTTTTTTTGTCCATTTGTTTTTAGAATAACTATTCATTAACGTTATATTAAACGTTTACGTAATTATAACTTCATTTATACCATTTAGTCCTCTTTAGATTTGGTTATTTAATACATATTGCATGTTTTGCATGATTTAATATCTTTTTTTATGTATGTTTGTCTTTGTGTGTGTGTGTGT
>NW_025048355.1:1617500-1625000 GCF_018831695.1 Puntigrus tetrazona | reverse complement strand
AAAAGTGTAAAACAATCGTGAAAACAATTGACATTACACAACGCGCATTTTGTATGCATTATGAATTTTAATGTAAACGACGGTAAAAATGGTGCAAATTATGCATTCTCTGACACAGAGTGCATTTTACTAACTAGGAACATAAATTTCCTTGTAGAAATCTTTACAAAAATTATACAGAAATTTTAACATTGTTGGGCTGTGATCCTAACGAAAAACATAAAGCTAAAAATGAATAAGCATAATGAATTGATTTAGTTTTTCTGTAGTTTGTGCAGGATGAGTGTGACAGGCCGTGCGAAACAAGTACACTTCCATACTATAACTAAAGTGCTCTATTTTCATGCACTAATTTTGCACAACATATTAAAAATGAAATACATTTTTAAGTACAACGATAGTATGTTAAAAGTGCATATTAGTTCATACTCATGATGTCTCAATATACTAAAAAGATTCGTTAATACTGCTTAAGACAAACTTAATATCATCCAAGCGTACTCAAGTTTAATATTTTAAGTATATTTTTAGTATATTATTATGGAAATGTACTTGTATGAAACGGATGGTAGTGTATTAGATGACCCCACACCTAGCGTAGCTGCGTGGATCATCTGCACTAGTGTGTATCAGCTTCACGTCTGTCTCCTGCGCTCAGGAGATCCTGAGGTCTTTCACCGTGTTCTGTAGTGAAAGAGTTATAACTTATAGAGACTATACAATATAATATTAGCAAACTTACACATCAGTTCACACATTTCTCACATATCAGTTTCACTCGATAAACCCCATACATGAGCATATTAGGATCATAATTTTACCACACGGCCTTCATATTTAAATGCATAAATATTTCATTAAACGATTCATCTTTGTTCAAAGACAAAAGAGAATTAGAAAAATGCATATTCAAGCATAGCGTGTTATAGTTATGTCTATTTTTGCATATAACATGGATTAATACGGGGGTGAATTAATAATCATTGCTTTAATATAAACTCACCTTTGCTTCTCTTTCTGAAGATTGAATACTTGATGCATAGCACGGCACACGCAAAAAGCAAAAGCAAAAAAAACGAATATTGCCGAATAGTGGCATCTAGATTCCAGACTTCCTTCTGCAGGGAACCAATAAACAACGATTTAATTCTATATTCGATAAATTGAGAAACTGAGTAGGAAGCTAATATCACTATGTTAATGTGGTCATATTTACCCCACGATGCTGTAAGTGTCTGACCGCTGTGAAGGACACGGCACTCATAACTCTGTTTGTCATCTCTGTGTATCTTCACGCTGGTTCTCATCTGAAAGGTTTGGTGACCGTTGGGTCTGACTCCAGTAGAGCTGAAGGGCCGGAGTGTGGTGTTGTTGAGGGTGATCTTCATCTCTGTGTGTTTGGGGTAGAAGTCGGTGGCCAGGCAGGTCAGACTCAGCTCGCTTCGCTCATGAGGAGACTCGGAGGCAAACATGTGAAGGGATGGAGGAGCTGCGATACGAAGCACACCACGAATGAGACCGATTCTGAACAAACAGACACGTGCGCTTGAATTCGAAACGGAGAAACACATACTGCTTGTCAGAGCCTTAAACGTGGAGATCCAGTCTATGATGTTGTTGAGGTATGACTGGAGATGCTGATTGTGAAGTCTGTCTGCGTCCCATTCCGTTTTGGTTTCTCTTGCCTTTGGACTTTTATCCTTCCATTGCATTGCGTCCATGTCAAAGGCAATAAAATCATCTCCATCAAATCCGTACTCATCAAACGCGTTCACGCTCATCACCGACCCGTCTGGACGTTTATCAACCTCACAGCCGACTGTCCTCTGTAGGGTATGGAGGCCTAGACACAAAAAACAACACAAATTAGCTTCTGATTTAAAAACAAAAGTGGCCCACGAGGTCAGCGTCATTTGATCGTGGTTGTATCTCGTTATTAGATCTTCGATGCTATCGATCACAACATTCTCTTGAAGAGACTAGAAAACTAGGAAGCGCCTTAGCATGGTTCGTATCAATCTGACCGCCATCAGTTTGTGGCAGTAAATGAAGAGGTATCAAGAGAAAGATGGAGTTCCTCAAGGCTCAGTGCTAGGACCGTTACTTTTCACTCTTTACATGTTACCTCTGGGAGATATTATCAGGACTCATGGTGATAACTTCCACTGTCATGCCGATGATAGACCACCAAATACAGAAAGTAACAGAATGCATATAAAAAAATAGATGATGAGTAACTTCCTAATGCTAAATTCTGAAAAACGGAGGTGCTAATTATTGGACCTAAAAACCCCACAGATAGTAGTCTAGAACACACAGTCCGGTCAGAGGAGAACTGGTCTCAACTGAGTCTGGTTTCTCCCAAGGTTTTTTTTTTTTTCATCATTCTGTATGGATGGGGTTTTGGTTCCTCTGTCTTCTTTGTTGGGGACACAGAGATTCCATCTAATAACAAATTGTTCACTCTCGTCATTATACATCCCTGTCGTTGTATTCTTCTGCTTTATACTGTACAGTGCTTTGACACAGTATATTTTTAAAAGCACTATATAAATTAATAAAAGTGATTGAGTTTCATTCACCGTCACATCTGGAGCTCGTGCAGTTTGCCAGAGTGTTAACCAGATGTAGAAGCCATTCTCTAGAAACATCTGGTTCTTCCACGTCTCTCCAGATGTCTGCATCCAGTCGGTCTCTTTTCCAGATCTGTTCTTCATTGCTGTAGTGAGAGATCTGTCTGTCATCACACAGACACACAGCACTGAACACGGGCCCGGAGAACCCGTCAGGTCTGGTGAGAACGGTGTAACGATACTGGAGATAGTGTCTCTCTGAGGAAAAACAAACGCAAGACAAAGGACAAAGTGTCATTCAATTTCAGAAAGAGAACTTGACCAATAAAGGTAATTACATTTATTCACAAAATCTACTTGTTTTTTTCACTTTTGCAAATGTAAAAATTCCCTGTAATAACTTTCACCTGTTTTCTAAGAATCCATGCACATGTTACTACGGCGACCACCACATCCTGTTTCTGCAGCAGCCCACGTACAGAGAGATCTTTAGTATTGTCTGTACTGTCACATTTCAGATTGATATATTGATATATTGAATAACTTTTGGTGCTCTAGGGGTTAATGAACAGAACTGAGTACTCTTTTAATCAATCAATCAATCATTTTTATTTATATAGTGCTTTTAACAACAGGTTGCATCAAAGCACTGAACAGTATAAAATAGATGAATACAATGACAGGGATGTATAATGAGGAGAGTGAATAATTTGTTATTAAATGCAGAGAAAGCCAGAGGAACTCAGTTGGGGTCAGTTCTCCTCTGACCAGATGCCCAGCACTTAAATTTTAAACGCAGCTGGGTCAGATAGTGTAAATGATTTAGTGTGTGTGTCTGTGTGTGATGCATCTAGGTGTTCTGGTCTCTGATGAACATAATCTCTGGGTGCTGATCCACCATCTAGTCTGGATACAAACTGTGAAAACAGATTGAGAAAGAAACAGGACTAATATTAGCGTAGATGCCATTCTTTTTACGAAGTACATGGTATTGTAGGAGTAGTGTTCCCGGTTCCAGCAAATCTAAGTAATGCAGCCTAAAAATCCTTTAACGGATTTGAATAATAAAAAGTGTGTTGGTGTGTTATGTGTAGGCTAAGTTAAAAAGATGTGTCTTTAATCTAGATTTAAACTGGCAGAGTGTGTCTGCCTCCCGAACAGAGTTAGGGAGATTGTTCCAGAGTTTAGGTGCTAGATAGGAAAAGGATCTGCCGCCCGCAGTTGATTTTGATATTCTAGGTATTATCAAAAGTTTTGAGAACGCAGCGAACGGACAGGACTATAATGTGATAAGAGCTCGCTCAAGTATTGAGGAGCTAAACCATTCAGGGCTTTATAGGTAATTAATAAGATTTTAAAATCTATCCGATGTTTGATAGGGAGCCAGTGGAGTGTTGACAGAACCGGGCTAATATGATCATACTTCCTAGTTCTAGTAAGGACTCTGGCTGCTGTGTTTTGGACTAGCTGAAGTCTGTTTATCAAGCGTGCAGAACAACCACCCAATAAAGCATTACAATAATCTAACCTTGAGGTCATAAACGCATGAATTAATATTTCTGCATTAGAGGTTGAAAGCATAGGTCGTAATTTAGATATATTTTTAAGATGGAAAAACACAGTTTTACAGATGCTAGAAACATGATTTTCGAAGGAAAGATTGCTGTCAAGCAGCACACCTAGGTTAATTTCCTATAAAGCCCTGAATGGTTTAGCTCCTCAATACTTGAGCGAGCTCTTATCACATTATAGTCCTGCACGTCCGCTGCGTTCTCAAAACTCTGGCCATTTGATAATACCTAGAATATCAAAATCAACTGCGGGCGGCAGATCCTTTTCCTATCTAGCACCTAAACTCTGGAACAATCTCCCTAACTCTGTTCGGGAGGCAGACACACTCTGCCAGTTTAAATCTAGATTAAAGACACATCTTTTTAACTTAGCCTACACATAACACACCAACACACCTTTTATTATTCAAATCCGTTAAAGGATTTTTAGGCTGCATTACTTAGATTTGCTGGAACCGGGAACACTACTCCTACAATACCATGTACTTGTGACATCGTAAAAAGAATGGCATCTACGCTAATATTAGTCCTGTCTCTTTCTCAATCTGTTTTCACAGTTTGTATCCAGACTAGATGGTGGATCAGCACCCAGAGATTATGTTCATCAGAGACCAGAACACCTAGATGCGCCCCGTGGACCAATCACCAGATCCTGATGCACACACACACACACACACACACACACACAAAGTCATTTACACTACCTGACACAGCTGCGTTTAAAATTGAACTGGAAGTTAAGTGCTGGGCGTCCGGTCAGAGGAGAACTGACCCCAACTGAGTCTGGTTTCTCCCAAGGTTTTTTTTTCTCCATTCTGTATGCATGGGGTTTTGTTTCCTTGCCGCTGTCGCCTCTGGCTTGCTTGGTTGGGGACACTTAACTTCTAGTGACTATCGTTGAATTGACTACAGAGACCGTCTCTGCATTTAATAAGAAATTGGTCACTCTTGTCACTATACATCCCTGTCATTATACTGTACAGTGCTTTAATGCAACCTGTGTTATAAAAATGATTGATTGATTGATTGATTGATAACATAGTTGTGTAGTAAGTCTATGGTAAATCACGCAGGTGCTACTCTGCAGCAGCACTCGAATCTTAATAGTCCCAGTATAAAAACTTATTAAAGGTGTACCATTATGATTCACTGCAATGCAAAAACACGGTTTGGAAAATGCATTCATGGAGCACTCGCCCATTATATAATTTACTTCTATTGAAGAAGTTTCAGTTCTCCCTTTAAATGTGGCCCGAGCCCATGATGAAACGACGCGTCGGAAACGGCTGCTCTCTCGTTCACGTGCAGCTGATACACTGCGCTGAACCGGCATGCTTTATACAGGGCTTTGAGAGTCTGATTAACAACCACCCGCCAGAAAAAGACAAAAAAAAGAGTCATACGTTAATAGATTATGTATTGAATGACTCACCGCAATGAACGCAGATCATGCATGTCGCCTGTACAGCGACAAAGAACATTAACATCCTGCGCTCATACTTCATCAAGAACAGGTCGCTGTGAAAGAGGTGTGTGTTTAGGGCTGGAGACAAAAACACAGTGAGCGTGAGCACGACGGGAAGGGGAGGTGGAGGGGGAGACGTCAACAAAACACTACATCTTAGGCAGAATTGTACATTTCCTCTACCCGGTGAAGATGGCTTTCCTTGCTGCGAAGGAATGAATTATGGCAACTTCCTTTCAGCAATTTTTGAAATAAAACTTGAATGCACCTGAATTATTGTCAGTGGCTGGAGCAAAAGTGAAGCATTCAATCGATGAAACAGATTGAGAAGCATGTAACGTTACATAAATCCTTTATTGACATTTGCTTTTGAACATTATTGTAAAAATGCAGGTTATAGAAAAGACGTGTGTGGTTTCTATAGCAACAGACTGTAAATATATTGCTTTGAATCTGTCTTTTTTTTAACATTAAATCTTATATTCAGAGCATATCTATATTTACATTTGCAGACTTTGGGTCTTCTCAGTGGTTTTCTGTGCTCCTGATGACAACAGCAGGTCAGACCGCTTTCATCCAGCAAGAAAATAATCTGTTCTGTTGTACTTTTTTACGGCACAAGAGCAGCTGAAATCCACCAGGAGCCCCAGAGAACCTCCGGAGAACTCACTGAACTCAGGGAATCTCACAAAAACACACACGTTTGTGTCACATTATTTCATAATAGCTTATCACATATTATTATTATTAAAATCATGCATCATAGGCTATGATGTCACATCATATGTGGTATGCAAAAAAAAAAAAATACAACTATACATAAATGTAAAAAGGTTTCAGCTCATATTTTACCACAAATACATTTTTAAATATTTATATAAACAAATAACACAATAAAACAATTATAAAATAAATAAGAAATATTTCAGTTGTGAACTTATCCCGGCGGTGTTTGCTGCACTGAAATGAAGTTTACAAAATTAAAAATAAAGTGAAAAAGATACAAAAATAATTAAAAATTGTGTTTAATTGTAAAACATAAACATAGTAGCACTCAGTTAAATGTTACAAAATAGAATAACAAAAACGAAATCGAATGAAATTAAATTGAAATTAAACAGAGAAATATTTTTTGTCTAGATGGACGTTTTTATTATTTATTTACCATTATTAGGTAAATACCTTGGATTTATTTAATAGTTAATAAAACTATGGTATCGGGAACAGGAAGTTTTTTGTTATTTATTTACTCGATTTACTTAATTTCCAAAAAAAAAAAAAATATATATATATATATATTTTTTTTTTTTTATATATATATATATATATATATATATATATATATATATATATATATATATATAAATGTATATATATATATATATATAAATGTGTATATATATATATATTTTTTTTTTTATTTTTTTATTATTATTACTTAACAATATGTTTTTACATTTTTTTTATGTGACCCGGTCATTTCTTTGTGAGATTCCCGAGCATCGGCTGACCTTTGACCCCCGTCTCTGTCTGTGAACGGCAGCATGTCACAAAATAACACAAGTGCCATAGATATAGAGCTATTTATATAAGAAAAGCACGTGTGTCCGGTCACAGCACATTCAGGCGATCTTCAGTGTCTGTGAACGAACGTGGCAGTGAAGAAACGGATGAAGAATCCTGCGGCCCCCGAACGCTTTCCTGAGCTGATCGTCGAGAAGCCCCTCCACGTCAGATCTCACGGGGTCACAGCTGCAGCTGAAGGCTTTTAGAAAACATCGCACAATATTAAAATCTCCTCGTATTGCATCGCTCTCCCATAGTAGTGCTTGGCACGGAAACCACGTCTCTTTACAGATAGAAACGTATCTACATTCTTACACGATAATGT
>NW_025048355.1:1585000-1607500 GCF_018831695.1 Puntigrus tetrazona | reverse complement strand
TTACTAAGCAAAAACTGACTTAATTAGTTTTTTAAGAAAACAGGGCTATTTTTTCAATATTTTGCCTGAAAACGAGTTTGAGTTAGTTTGAGTTAATCTATTTTTCTATTCAAAGTTTAGAGACTGAGGAGAAACACACATGAAATTATTGGAGTCTTTATTGCTGTCTGGGAGAAAAATCTGATGTGAGTGTGTGTGTGTTTGTGTGTGTGTGTGTGTGTGTGTGTGTGTGTGTGTGTGTGTGTGTGTGTGTGTGTGTGTGTGTGTGTGTGTATGTGTGTGTGTGTGTGTGTGTGTGTGTGTGTTGTGTGTGTGTATGTGTGTGTGTGTGTGTGTGTGTGTGTGTGTGTGTGTGTGTGTGTGTGTGTGTGTGTGTGTGTGTATGTGTGTATGTGTATGTGTATGTGTTTGTGTGTGTGTGTGTGTGTGTGTGTGTGTGTGTGTGTGTGTGTGTGTGTGTGTGTGTGTGTGTGTGTGTGTGTGTGTATGTATGTGTGTGTATGTGTGTGCGTGTGTGTGCGTGATCACTGATGACACACACACATCAGACTAAATGAGTTTCTGTGTATTATTCATCATTCACATAAACTGATACTCTATTACCCATCAGCCCTAGGGAAGGCGCTCTTAGAGCCAATCAGGTCTCTCCAGGTGGGCGTGAGCTCAGCGAGGCCCCGCCCCTCGCAGCAGTAATTACACCTCAGAGCGTGTCGGCTCATTAAGAGGGATAACGAGCGTCTGCCTGCCAGACCCCGAGGATGAGAGCGGCTCCGGGGCCCGGCGCTAAGCGGATCAGACGACAGCTCGTAAGAAGCTCATCTGCTTCCCTCGCGTTTGATTCGTCTCGCTCGTCACACGCAGAAAAGTTCACACTTCAAATGGCTGAAACGGCTCGTCACTGAAAGCTGAAATCCACTCACTGTCTCCGGCGCAGGAGTTTCTGGAAGTCCTTGAGGTCCTTCTCCAGCGCGGGGAACTCGTACACGTCCTCCAGCACGTATCTGTACAGCGTCTGCAGAACAGCATGCTTTTATATCAGGACTTGATTGGTCTGTAGATATTTGACAAGTTATTTTCCCTGTTAGATAAACATCCCCTGATATCATGAATGAATACCTCTTTCTACCAGATAAATCTACAACTGATATGCTAAAAAAATGTACAATCATTTTAGTTTTAGTTACAGTGCTTTTGTGATTTGATTAGTAATTTTATTTTGTTTATATATCCCTGTTATTTTAATTCAGTTTCGTTTCAGTGAGTTTTGCATGTTTTCTTTATTAATATAAACGTTTTTAACTGAATTGTATTATTTTATTAAATTAATTATTCGCTGACTGAACTGAATCAACACCTTATTTGTTTTGATTATATTTCGGCATAGCTTTATTTTGTTAGGTTTTTTTTCCCACTATTTTTCTACTTATTATTATGTTTTAATGTTATTTCAGTGCAAGAAAGCGTTTTGGTTTTATTTCTATTGAACAGTAAAAACACTGGCAGTGTGAATGAATCAGTCTGACGAATCTTCACTGAATCAAGATGAATCATGATTCTTCATACGGTAATGTGATGTTAAAATGTTTTTTGTTGTTGTTGTACATACAGTTTATTTTCATTTAAAAAAATTCTCTCTGTGAAGGTACAATTCGGTAGGAAAACACGACTGAATGTGTGTGAGAGAGACTGTGTGAGGTTTGACCTTGCAAACACACTGGGCAGTCAAGAGGCAATTTATTACCCAGCATGCACTGGGGATGTACCTTATAATGGTGTACGTTCCCTCAATGCATGCTGGACATTGTCAGTACACAAACACACAGTGTACTTGACTGTCTCAGCGACCACTCACACACACACACACACACACACACACACACACACACACACACACACACACACACACACTCACACACACACTCACACACACTCACACACTCTCTCTCACACACTCACACACACACACACACACACAGTTCTCAGGGGCGCTGTAGTGTTTGATGGAATCTGAATGTTTGTGTGTTATTGAACCCCCGCCTCATTCCCGCCTGTTACCAGGCAACCATCACCTGGGAAACGCTGCATTTAATGATCTATACAGGCGACCGTGAAACAGCCTCGTCACTGCAATGACACAACAGTCGCCATGGAAACACTGCACGAGTGTGTGTGTGTGTGTGTGTGTGTGTGTGTGGGTGGGACAAAGGCAGGTAGGAACAAGATGTGCATTTGTGATGTGCGCGTGTGTGCGATCTTGTGAAGATGGCAGACTGAATTTTGTGAAACATCAATATATTATCTATATGAACTGTCTATATTAATATCATAAGATCCTACACGCAACTACACAAACACACTTTCAGCGAGGCGTCGAGTTAGCATTCATCTGGCCTTCAAGTCACAGCCAATCAGAACACTTCTCGTGTGGAGCAGGATTCTGGACCAATGGCATTTCACTGTGGGCGGGGCTACATAATTGAGGTAGCTTGTTGCTATTTAAAAATATATATATATATATATATATATATATATATATATATATATATATATATATATATACATGAAAGTAATAAAAATACTTTTTGGAGTAAATATTTTGTAAAAACCAACAGGCTTCAATAAATACAGTTAAAAATATCTAAATAATATGTTATTTTATATTTTGAATAAACATTACGTAAAGTATTGTGACAGCCTTGAAGCGAAATAGTTACAAAACGTTTTAAAAAGTAATATAGAAACATATTCTATTTTTATATGCGAGTGGAAAATTTACTAATGGTCTTGAATTAAAGTTATTGTGTAAAGTATCAACACAAATATTAAAAATAAAAGTTAAATATTATACACAAATATGTAAATGCATATAATATACATGTAAATAAAGCATTTTAATGTAAACTATTTATAGAAATTTCACTGACAGTCTTTAAAAAAAAAATTCATTTATATTAAATCTAATTGAATTAAATATGATAACTTTAAAATACTAGATCATACTTTATTTTAAGGTATTAATAGAGCATGTTAAGCATGTGCTGACCTTCATGAAGATCTTGACGTTGTCCTCCTCTCGCAGGAAGTCCTTGTAGAGCGTGCTCCACTGAGACACCAGGTGCAGCACCTTCCTCTTCCTGAAGAGGGCCTCCTTCCCCTCCTCCTTCCCCCGGCAGCGCTTCGTACAGTAGGTGAGATCGGGTTAAAGAGCACAGGGACGCAGGGAACACACTCAACCCACTGCACCAACACACAACCGCTGCTACGCGTTAAACAGAGCGCAAATATTTAGGGAATGCAAACATGTAAACTAAGTATAAATCATTTTTTAATAAAATGTTTTATTGTGTAAAACACTGGACTGTAACAGACTGTGCAAAAAACTGACAACCATATAATAATAATAATAATAACATTTATTATATCTAATGTAATATTATACTTAGGTTTTTTATTTGTTAATATAAATAATTTGCAAGTCACTATTGAAACTTTTACCTTTTTTCAACCTCATTTAAACATGATTATTTTTTTCTCTGTCTCTCTGTCTCTCTCTATCTCTCTCTCTCTCTCTATCTCTATATATATATATATATCTAAAGGGAGAGAGAAAGAAAGATTTAATATTTTTTAAACGTTTTTAATAATATAAAACAATATATAATTATATAATTTACTACAAATAAACCAGTAGCTTTATCTAATATAATATTCTCTCTCTACATATATAGAAAGAAAATTTTTTTAAATATTTTTAATAATATAAAACAATATATAATGATATCATTTACTACAAATAAAAACATTTATCATATCTAATATAATAGTTATTATATTTGTTTAAAAATTAAATTGTAATTAAATTACACACACACACGCACACATACACACATACAGACACACAGACACACACACACACACACACACACACACACACTCACACACACTCACACACACACACACACACACACACACACACACACACACACACACACACACACACACACACACACACACACACACACACACACACACACACACACACACACACACACACACACACACACACACACACACACACACACACACACACACACACACACACTCACACACACACACACACACACACACGCCTCCGTCGGTCTGATCTGAAGGATATTGTCCGAGCAGGGCCTGGCAGAGCTCACTCGTGGACATGAACACCAGATACGTCAGCAGGAAGTCGTCCAGAAGCATTTCTGCAGATATGAACACACACAAACACATAATTGATCAGAAACATCGGTTCTCTCTCTCGTAAATACACAAATCTAAATAAAAAAATCACAGAGTTTTATTATATTTTGTGAGTTGTGTTTGTTTTGACACAAACCCCCCCCAAAATGCAATCTGTCTTTTTCAGAGGCTCTGGAGTCAATGAAAACGAGCGGGTGTGCAGCTGCTTCTTGGAGTGTGCAGCGTCCACAGCAGCGCTCCTGATCATTTAATTCACACCTCGTTCTTCTAAAAATACCCCGGGCTTCTCCCGCCGAGAAGCAGCCTCGCGAGACTCTCAGCGACTCTAAACACACACCTCTTTAACTAAACGCTGGAAGTCTTTCTGTGCTTCTAATGCTCGGCACAGCTGCCGACGCACCGGTAATTACCCAGGATGCACTGCACCGCTGGGCTCATTTACGGCCCATGGGTCACTGAACCACACACACATGCACAAACACGCACGCACCTCATTATCTATGTCTTTAATTCAACGCAAACACTAAAAACTGAATGTGCATTCACTGCATGCTGAACTAGATGCTGTACTGCATTGGCTAAATCACTCATGAATATTTATGCTAATGCAAGAATAACAAAAAAAAACCCCATCAAGCTGTAACCAATAGGTTTTGAACGCACGACTTCAAAAGCTCCCTCAGAAGTCGTCTTGTGTGTCTTCAGAGAGTCAAGACGCCTGAAGGCACAAACTCCACACAACAGAAAGCAAAGGAAACGCCGCCGGCGTTAAAACACAAAGCATTCCTGCCGTATCTGTGTGGTTGGGACACGCCGCGCTGGAATGTGTGTGTTCTCCTGATCACTGACCACAGACTTCACACGAGTCCTCCTCAATTAGCTCTGACGCTTAACTGTTAGTCAGACGGACTAGTTCAGACTGGTAAAAGAAAACATAACCATGCCACAAGAAGCAATTGCTACACATATTTATACATCTAATAACTTAATAGGGGAAAAAAACATTTATACATATAAAAGTATGATTATTTAGGCCTAAATCAAACAGTTGGCTTTTATTTAATTATTTTATATCATATATGATTATATAATTATATTCACTTAATCATTATCAATTGTGCTGATATAAGAATAAAATACTTTATATTTTAAAGTACACATTTAATGTAAAAATATTTTAACAAATTAAATTAAATATATACATAAAATATGATATAATTTTTTTCTTATAATAGGAAAAACTTTATATAATCTAGTATGTATTTATATATATATATATATATATATATATATATATATATATATATATATATATATATATATATATATATTTATTATATATATATATACATATATATGGATAGTATAATAGAAAATTATGGTACAATATTATTTTCATAGTATTATTTTTACTTAGCATAAGCTTGTTTTTTATATATGAATCAGCAAGTTAAATTATGCATTATGCATAGACAGAAATATACATTTAATGTAACTGTGATAATTATTTGAGCATGTACATTTATTATATTATGTTAATGTAGAAAAAGAAAGACAATAGTTAATGAGGAATTATTAGTAGTAATAATATACTTATGACATAATATCCTTTAATTAGACGTATAAGCAGCAGTAATAGTACATCTTGCTTTAGCATATATTATTTATAATATCTAAGACTATCCATATCCAACTATTCAACTACAGACAAATTAAAATACATTATTATCCGCTAGTTTCACAGTGATATGCTTCAGTTCCTGGAGGTAAAATGTGGCCCTGGAGCACAAGAGCAGTCATAAGGGTCAATTTTATGGAGCTGACATTTATAAATATACATTGATGTATGGTTTGGACAATATTAATAACTATTTGTGCAAAAAAAAAAGCAGGAAGCGTGCAAACTATCTTTATGGAACATGATCTTTACTTTTAATCCAAATGTTTTTGTGTTTTGGCCACTCACCCGCCTCCTTGCTCTCCGTCGCCCCCTGCTGCTCGTCCAGACGCAGGTCACTCAGCAGGTGCTCCAGGATCTTGTGGGGCGTCCCGGACACCACCACGTACCTGCGGGACAGAGAAGAGGAAGACTCGGGTGAGCGCTCTTCATCAGAGGAGGAACACGTCGAGCAGGAGCCGCTCCAGCGCCGCCTGGTAAGAACGTAACCCTCATCCTCCTCTTCCTCATCGTCAATGTAACGAAAATGAGGAATGTCGAAGGTGGGCGCTCCATCCTCGTCCTCCGGACCGCTGCTGTACTCCCGCTCTTGATCGTCGTCCCACTCGTCCTCCTCGGCCTGCACCAGCGTGACGGGTCTGAGTTTGAGGAAGCTCGCTCGCTCCATCGCAGGCGTCATGCCCAGAGTGAGACTCCGGTCCCGGGACGAACCCTCAGCCGCCTGGAGAACACCGGAGCAGCTAAACACTCAGGAGCAGACCGGCAAAACATGTTCACACACACACGAGAGCAAGTTTCAGGCTGTCTGCGGCTCCTGCTCGAGCTGAAATGAGGAAGAAAACGACTGGAATGTGTTAGAGAGAGAGAGAGAGAGAGAGAGAGAGAGAGAGAGAGAGAGAGAGAGAGACAGAGAGAAAGAGACAGAGAGAGAGAGACAGAGAGAGAGAGAGAGAGAGAGAGAAACAGAGAGAGAGAGAGAGAGAGAGAGAGAGAGACAGAGAGAGAGAGAGAGAGACAGAGAGAAAGAGACAGAGAGAGAGAGACAGAGAGAGAGAGAGAGACAGAGAGAGAGAGAGAGAGAGAGAGAGAGAGAGAGAGAGAGAGAGAGAGAGAGAGAGAGAGAGAGAGAGAGAGAGAGAGAGAGAGAGAGAGAGAGAGAGAGAGAGAGAGAGAGAGAGAGAGAGAGAGAGAGAGAGAGAGAGAGAGAGAGAGAGAGAGAGAGAGAGAGAGAGAGAGAGAGAGAGAGAGAGAGAGAGAGAGAGAGAGAGAGAGAGAGAGAGAGAGAGAGAGAGAGAGAGAGAGAGAGAGAGAGACAGAGAGAGAGAGAGAGAGAGAGAGAGAGAGAGAGAGAGAGAGAGAGAGAGAGAGAGAGAGAGAGACAGTGAGAGAGAGAGACAGAGAGAGACAGAGAGAGAGAGAGACAGAGATTTTGATTTTTAAATTTTTAATTAACCAATTCAGGAATAGTACAAAACATAAAAATCCACAATTAATTCACAATAATACATCACAATTCATATTACACAACCACTGTATTAAAAACAGAATAAAAGTTCTTCCCCATCGATTTTACACAACACTTCATGACTACACCACTTTAACTCAAAGGTAGAAAGATCACTCATTGCTTTATAAAACCTATAATCAATTAAAATCCTTGTCTTCATTAAGGCTCTAAAAACAGCAATAACATTGTCCTCATCTTTCTGTTCTATATTATTTTTCCTGCTCAAGTAAATGGCTAGTTTTGCCTGACCAAGAATAAAATTCAATAGTTCACACTTAATGCGTTTCTTCTGTGTGTACTTGAAACCAAAAATAAAAGTTTCATCATAGAAACATTCGTCAAACCCTTTACAGATTCTTTTTATCATTGTAAACAATGTTTTAAGTCTGAGGCATTGCATGAAAGTATGAAAAACAGTCTCTTTCTGAGAACAAAAGGACAATTGGGACAAATGTTTGAATTTAAAATTGAAATAAAAGAGTTCACCATAATAGCCCCATGCAGGATTCTCCACTGCAAGTCTCCGTTCTTTTTAGTAATGGTGGCTTATATAGTACTCTCCATTCAGGTCTTACATTATTTTCTAGTTTTAAAACAGCACGCCAAGGGGTATCAACTCTTTTATCAAGTGCTTTTCTGTTAAAAATGAGCACACACATCTTATATAAAACTTTCCTTGAAACTGAAAAAAAATCAACAAGTAAAAACTTTTCTTTTAGAAGAAAAGAACCAGAGCACCCCTCAAAGATTGGTTCAATTTCCAAGCAAGGAAACAAATCTTCACTGTCAGGGACGGACTCCCCTGAAAAAAAAAATAATTCGAGCATGTTGTTTTCCTCCTCTGAAAGTGCTTCCTTTAGCTTGGCTAAAAACTGAGTGACCAAACGCACAGATCTAAAACCAAGTTTCTCAGTGACAGCTTCTACGTTTTTAAAATGAGGACCAGTTAAAGACAATAAATGTTTTAACATAAAAACTCCTGAGTTCAATAATGTCCTGTTAAAACCTGGTAAAAAGTGGACGAAGACATGTCCAGTCTCGCTTTAAAAATCAGAGGTTCATGTAACAACCAGAAGATGGAGTGAAAATTTTCAGTTCTTTGAATAGTAAAATGGCTCCAAGTCTTAAAAAGATGCTGGTAAAAAGATGAGACTTTACTAAAATCCAAGCAATTGGGGTCCATTAAAAAGAGAGATTTGTCCATTCCTAGATTCTCCACAGTCCTGAGCAGCACGCAAGAGATTCTCCTCCAGCTCACGTTTGTCGGTCCATCAAGAAGTCTTTGTAAAAACACAACCGAAAAGCTGCGATCCTGCTCTGTAGGTGAATCAGCCCTTGTCCTCCTTCTTCTTTGGGTAAAAACAAAGTGCTCTGTGGAACCCAGTGCAGCTTGTCCCAAAAGAAATCAACAAACATCGCTTGCAACACTGCAATCAGTTTCACAGGGGTCAATACAGGCCAGTTTATGCCACAGAAGTGAAGCCACCAAGTTATTGACAATGAGCACTCTGCCCCGATAGGACAGATTAGGAGAATCCACCTCCATTTGTCCAGTCTCCTTTGATTTTCTGGAGAATTCCCTCCCAGTTTTTTTGTGACGTGTTTTCATCTCCTAGAAAAACCCCAAGATATTTTAAACCACTCCGACTCCAGCATAAACCCTCAGGAAGAGTTGGTTTCCCCTCTTTCCAGTCCCCAATAAAAGGCTTCACTTTTCCTCCAGTTCACTTTAGCTGAAGACCACTTACCAAATTCCTCTATTAAAACAGTTAAAACATGTATGTCCTTTTGCTTGTTAACAATTACAATAAGATCATCGGCATAAGCAGACAGACAGACATTAACACCATGAAGTGGTAAACTAAAACCATCCAGTTTTTTCCGGATTGCTTGGAGAAGTGGTTCAATCGCTAATGAATACAACATCCCTGACAGAGAGCAACCTTGTCTTATCCCTCTACTGACCTTGAAAGGAGCACATAAGCCACCATTGATTTTAATTATACTCTCAATGTCACTATACAAGATTCTGATCATACTTAAAAAATTCTCATTAAAACCAAAAGCTTCCAGAACATTCCATAAAAAATCATGTTCGACACGATCAAAAGCTTTTTCCTGATCCAAAGACAACAAACCACAGTCAATATTAAATAAATCAGAGACCTGTATTATATCTCTAATTAGAGAAATGTTGTCAAAAATTGACCTGTTGGGTACACAATACGACTGATCAGTGTGAATCACCTGACCAACTACTTTTTCATCCTGTTTGCTAGCGTCTTAGACAGTAGCTTGTAGTCGCTACATAGAAGTGATACCGGCCTCCAGTTCTTTATCTCGGTGAGGTCTCCCTTCTTCGGGAGGAGAGCAATCACTGCTCTTCTGCAGCTCAAAGGTAGCTCACCCTTCAGCAAGCTGTCCTTGAAGACTTCTAGGAGATCAGCTCCCAGCTCCGGCCAGAAGGCCTTCAAGAAGTCCACTGGAAGCCCATCCACACCCGGGCTTTTTCAAGACTCCATGTCTTGGAGCGCCTTATAAAGCTCTCCCAGAGTTAGGCTACATTCCAGCTCTTCATTAGATTCCTCCGAGATTTTGGGTAAATTTTCAAGGAAAAAAGATTTTCCTCTATTTTCTGGCCTAAGTTCACTTCTATATAGAGACTGATAAAAACGCACTGCTACCTCACGTATCTGTCTGGGATTAAAACATAATTTGCCATCTTCAGACCGTAAGGCATGAATCAGACGCTTCTGACCATTCTTTTTCATGGCCAAAAAGAAAGTTGTGGGTGCATCCATCTGATCAATCATTAAGAAATGAGAGCGAACCAAAGCTCCTTGTGCTTTGTGTTCTAAAAGCTCTCGAAGTTCAGCCTTTTCTTTGAGTAGGTCTCCAAAAATTTACTACTGCCTGAGGTTTGAGTCAGCTTTTGTAATTCTAACAATTGCGTTTCAAGCATTTCTACCGAATAATCAAGTTCTTTTGTGACATTTTCGAGTATACTGTTGTGCTAGTTGTTTTATTTGTATTTTTCCGTAATCCCACCACTGCTGTATGGATTTAAAAGAAGATTTTTGTTCTTAAAAACCTTCAAAAAGATCTAAAAGATTCAATAAATAATTTATCATTTAAAAGACTTGTGTTAAAATGCCAATATGCACTTTTAGTCTTAACTGACTTCAAAATAAATCTACAACTTATCATACTGTGATCAGAAAAAGACAAAGGTGTAATAAAACATTTCTCAAACATACTCAAATGATGTTTAAAAACATAAAATCTATCCAGTCTTGCCAATGATATATAATTGTCCCGTACATGAGCCCACGTGTACTGTCTTTCATTCCCACTCATAACTCTCCAGACATCACACAGATCATGTCTTTGAATCAAATGAGTTAAAACCTTTCGTGAGGCCTTATGAGGTTCCACATGGTTTCGATCTAAATCTAGTTCGGTGCAATTAAAATCCCCGCCTACAAATAAAAAGTCATCAGTGCTACAATCTTTTAGTGCTGAACAAAGGATGTCAAAGAATAAAAGCCTTTGTATTGGTGCAGTGGGAACATAGACACAAATGAGATTAAAAACAGAGTTTTCATAAACAGCTCTGACTTTTAACAATTTACCTTTTACTATTTCATGTACGTCATATGACACTGGCTTAAAATGTTCACTGAATAAAATAGCAACCCCCCCACTCACATTTGAGAAGTGACTCAACACAGATACACCTTTGAACTCTTTCATCCAGTCTGCTGTATTTTCTGAGCTACTATGAGTCTCCTGTAAGAAAGTGATGTGTATGTTCTTCTGTTCTATTTGATGGAAAATCTGTGCTCTTTTTTTGACATTATTTGCACCATTAACATTCATGGATGCTATATGTATTCCATTCATAGCATCATATAAAAGAAAAACAAAGACGAAAAAACAGAAAAACTTAACTTCGTCTCTCTCGTACAAGAGGAAGAAACTTTCTTCTTAAACAGGATCATTACTTAGAGAGTTATTTACTTTCACCACAATTTTTTTTAGCCTATATGTCTCTCTATCAGTGAAAAAATCACTGGCCATCAGAAGTTTAGCTTGATTAACGAACTGTTTTAGATCTGGGAAGTATTCTTGTACTTTTACACCTCTTTTATTCTTTGTCGCCTTGAGGAAAAACTTAATATCCTCAAGACCGTAACTGCGAAGTGTGACTTCTCCCTGGGACAGACCCACACTACACTCTGATGAGTCGCTGTCGCTCTCGCTTTCTAGCATGGTCTCATCTTGATCATTATCTGTCCTGCTTACTTTAGCCTCTAAGCACGCACTCATCTTTTCCTCTTTTTTTCTTAGGGTTTTGAAGCATGATTGCTCTTGCTCCGGGAACACTTGTGCTGCTTCATCCATTGCTAAGATCTGATTTTCTCCACCATCAGTAATTTCAGGCAAATCATTAGAGTTTATCTCAGTAACCTCAGTCTGAAGAGAGCCTGACTCTGTTTCAGCTTCTACCGTCCTTTCCACCACATTTTCCACCACATTTTCCACCACAGCTGAAACTATTTCCTGGACTTCCTCCTCGGAATCCTTTCTATTTTCACCTGTTCCATCCTTGTTTGTATCTCCTTCCTCATTATTTTTATTTGGGCAATTCCGAATTACGTGCCCTGTCTGTCCACATCCAAAACACTTGACTTTACCAGTAGATACAAAAATATTGTAGCTAAAATCATCAATTCTGAAACTTAGCGTTAGATCTAAGTCAGCGTCATCCGGGATGATCATGTGTACAAACCTCCTAAACGACACGATATGTTTCAGAAGAGGTGACTGGCTACTGATTGGGATTTTCTTTATAGGTGAAACAATTTTTCCATAACGTGCCAAAGCTTGCGTTAGGATCTCGTCACTAACAAATGGCGGAACATTAGACAAAATGACTCGTTTCGCTGGCAAAGAAAGCGGAAGAACCGAAACAAATTCCCCGTCAATGATAATTCCCCTTTCTACCAGCTCGTTTGCCTTGTTCACGCTATCCAAAAAAACGACAACTGCGCTATTCATCCTAGACGCTGATAAAACGCTAGAATGTCCCACTACTTCTCCTACAGCCAGACAACACGCTTCGATGCTCACCACAGACGCCACTTTAACTCCGTGACGCCTCGTGAGCGAACTCAGCGCGTTTACTTCACGGGCCGACATGCTTCCTCCACGGAAGACACTCGGCCCTCAAAACTACACAAATAAAGATACAAGCCAAACAAAAAATAAAGAAAAAGAAAAGAAAAGAAAGAATAAGAAAAGAAAAGATAATAGAAAAGATAAAGATACCGCTTCACTCACGCCTTTCCACACGACGCTCCACACACCTGCGCTCACTCACACCCACGCTCACGCTCACACTCACACTCACACCGGAAGTGAGAGACAGAGAGAGAGAGAGAGAGAGAGAGAGAGACAGAGAGAGAGAGAGAGAGAGAGAGAGAGAGAGAGAGAGAGAGAGAGAGAGAGAGAGAGAGAGAGAGAGAGAGAGAGAGAGAGAGAGAGAGAGAGAGAGAGAGAGAGAGAGAGAGAGAGAGAGAGAGAGAGAGAGAGAGAGAGAGAGAGAGAGAGAGAGAGAGAGAGAGAGAGAGAGAGAGAGAGAGAGAGAGAGAGAGAGAGAGAGAGAGAGAGAGAGAGAGAGAGAGAGAGAGAGAGAGAGAGAGAGAGAGAGAGAGAGAGAGAGAGAGAGAGAGAGAGAGAGAGAGAGAGAGAGAGAGAGAGAGAGAGAGAGAGAGAGAGAGAGAGAGAGACAGAGAGAGAGAGAGAGAGAGAGAGAGAGAGAGAGAGAGAGAGAGAGAGAGAGAGAGAGAGAGAGAGAGAGAGAGACAGAGAGAGAGAGAGAGAGAGACAGAGAGAGAGAGAGAGAGAGAGACAGAGAGAGAGACAGAGAGAGAGACAGAGAGAGAGACAGAGAGAGACAGAGAGAGAGAGAGAGAGAGAGAGAGAGAGAGAGAGAGAGAGAGAGACAGAGAGAGAGAGAGAGAGAGAGAGAGAGAGAGAGAGAGAGAGACAGAGAGAGAGAGAGAGAGACAGAGAGAGAGACAGAGAGAGAGAGAGAGAGAGAGAGAGAGAGAGAGAGAGAGAGAGAGAGAGAGAGAGAGAGAGAGAGAGAGAGAGAGAGAGAGAGAGAGAGAGAGAGAGAGAGAGAGAGAGAGAGAGAGAGAGAGAGAGAGAGAGAGAGAGAGAGAGAGAGAGAGAGAGAGAGAGAGAGAGAGAGAGAGAGAGAGAGAGAGAGAGAGAGAGAGAGAGAGAGAGAGAGAGAGAGAGAGAGAGAGAGAGAGAGAGAGAGAGAGAGAGACAGAGAGAGAGAGAGAGAGACAGAGAGAGAGAGAGAGAGAGACAGAGAGACAGAGAGAGAGAGAGAGAGAGAGAGAGAGAGAGAGAGAGAGAGAGAGAGAGAGAGAGAGAGAGAGACAGAGAGAGAGAGAGACAGAGAGAGAGAGAGAGAGAGAGAGAGAGAGACAGAGAGAGAGAGACAGAGAGAGACAGAGAGAGAGAGAGAGAGAGACAGAGAGAGAGACAGAGAGAGACAGAGAGAGAGAGAGAGAGAGAGAGAGAGAGACAGAGAGAGAGAGAGAGAGAGAGAGAGAGAGAGAGAGAGAGAGACAGAGAGAGAGACAGGGAGAGAGAGAAAGAAAGAAGCTAGACTCCTCCCACAGCCCTAACATTCAACATTCAATAATCAAATAAAAACCTCCAAACCAAACTCCAGTGTTAAGGTCATTGCACACAGAGTCATAAAAGAATAATGTTTGTATTATATCAATCCTGTTAAAGATCCTCGCTCTGAAATGCACTTTTTTTAATTTCACATCTGTCATCCGTTCCTGTCGAAATGCTTGCCACGGATGCGAAAGCTCAGAAAACTGGACCTGATCCGAACGCTTTAGTCTTTAAATGACTAAAAGCTTCCACTTCCTGTCTTGAGTTGTGTCTCATTATCTTGCGGCAGCATGAAGGATATCCCCATCTCTCTGTGAACCTCCAGACACAGCATTTCTCTTCATTATGTGTTAAGATCAACGGGCCGTGACGTTACCTCCACTGCCTTCCATCTCTTGATAACAGGTTCATCTCTGTAAGCTTCATCCCAGGATCTCTTCTTCTTCTTCTTCTGGTGTCTCCTCCACACTCTGTACTCTGTCACTAACAGTTGTTTTGGGGTCTCTCCTGACAGCCCTCACCGTGTTTCTGTCTGCTAGTCAGTACACCAGCAGCTTCCATCTTCTCCAAGACGTTCGGGAACGGCTCTGATTGATTCTCCATCTTCTCTCAGCTTCACGACTGCTTGTTTCTCACTCTGGTGTGCACTATAACAGCTCTCGTGTTCCAGTGCTTTTTCGAGGGGAGTGTATATTTATTTGCACTCATTTATCGTCTCGTCTGCTACTCTGGTGGTCTTTAAAATGCTTTGGTAAGACTGTAAAGCAAACGTCATGCCAATAAAGCAACTTCAGATTTCTTTTCTTACGTTCAACCACAAAATTCTTACATCGAGAAGGATTTTCTAGTCCGGATGATTCGTTTTTGCTTATAACAAGCTAAATAATCTTGCTTCGTTTCGACTAGTTTTTTGAGAGAGAGAGAGATTGATCGGAGGCGGAGCTTGGGGGTGTTTAAATAAACGGGAGGGGCTACACGAGGGGGCGTGGCATCACCTCTTATCGCCGTCCTCGTCTTTGACTCCGGCCGTCTGCGGAGACGCTGGATCTGACGGGACTCTCTGGAGGACCAGCACGTCTTGACCTCTCTCCTTCAGACACACGCGGACGACACCCTCACCCTGCGCCTGAGAGAAACACACACACACACACACACACACACATTACTCACAGCAAAAACACACTGGAACAGACGCGGACGAAATGCGTTCGAACAAATGAACATTCTGTCTTTTAGACTGGCTAAGTGAACTGAATCACCCGAGCCGTTCATCAATAATTCATGACACTCATGAATATCACATCAAAACACAGCGGTTATCTTAAATAGACACTGAAGAAATAGTTCACTCGAAAAACTAACATTCTGTCAACATTTAGACTGGCTATTCAAACCGAATCGGCTGATTCAATATTTGACTCAAAAGAATGAATCATTCATGATTTACTCAATGAATTACTTTTCATGATCATGTCGAGAAAAACCAGGGCACACGTTAAGACCTTCAGTGCATAGTGTATTCAACATGTTTGTCGTTCAACACTAGTTTTGTGCTGCTTTTAATGCTTTAATGCTAAACCGGGAAATAATCGAAACACAATGTTTCTCTTAAATAGACGTTAAAGCAATATTTCATTTAAAAATGAACCGTGTCATCATTTACACTGGCTATGTAAAACAGAATCAACCCAAAATAATGAATCATTCATGAATAATGCATAGCTACGCATGAATATGCTAAGATTTTTACTGAACAGTGGGTTCAATTTCAACTTGTTTGTTGCTCGAAGACTTGGAATAACTTCCACTTTTTCACTTTTGACACCGAAAATGAAATGAATAAATATGAGGACACAATTACAAATAAATACAGTTATCTTGCTTAAATAGACTCTCAAGCGAACGATCCATCGTCAACTGAATCGACTCAAATGAATGAATCAATCATGAATAACTTGTGCTTTTATTATACTTTTTTTTTTGTAATTTCTATCAATTAAACCTGAGAAAGAGAGAACCCGTTACTGATTGACACCAAAAAAACACAATTAATCTTTAGTTCATTTAAAACGAACATTCATTAGGTGAACCGAATCAACTGATTCAATGTTCAACTCAAAAGAATGAAACGCTCATAAAGTACTGCTCCATTCATTTAGAATCATTTTAAAGCGGTGTACAAAAATATTGTATAAAAACGGAATAAAGTAAAGTTTGAAATAATGATTGGAATACGGCCGATGTTAAAAAGCTGTTTGGTTGAATTACGATCTACACAAAAAAAAAAAAAAACAGGGTGCAATCAAAACCGATCAGGTTTGCATGCAAATACATCACAGCGTGTATTTCTGTCTCCAAACCCGACAAGTTTCCACACGCACTTCTGTCACACACTAACTCTCACTTTCAGTTTCAATTAAGCAGCGCGTCATTAGGGAGAAACGAGAGAGTCATTACACTCAGCCAGCTCGCTCTGTGCTTCATACAAGTCCGTTAGAAATGAATGAAAGGCTAACTCGGTCAGTGTTTGTGTGTGTTTCAGACGAGTCCGGGCAGGGGCGTTTGAGGAAGATAAAAGGCTGGGATACCTCAGACACACACACACACACACACACACACACACACACACACACACACACACACACACACACACACACACACACACACACACACACCACACACACACACCTGCTGCACAGGTGGGAATCACGACACACACACATTCAGACACACAGGCTTTGTGTTTGAAAGCAGGTGCAGATACTTCACATACTGTACACTGAAGACTATTAAAAGCCTGCTCTATGACACGCTGAATAATCACATATGATCACAATAATTTTGCAATTAAATCAAACGACGTCTCGAGCGTCTGACTCATCGGAGCGTATCGTTTTATGTAAACGAAAGACTAATGCAAATGCAAAATACAGTAAAAAATCAGTTTTTACTTCAGACAGTAATGCAATCGTATACTCTTCAGTTGACAGGTTTAGGATGTCTCTCACCAAACCTGCATTTGATTCAAAATACGGCAAATACGTTAAAAACTCTGAAATATTATTTCAATTTAAAAATAGCTATTTTCAATGTGAATATGTGTTAAACTGTAATTTATGGCTGTGATCAAATCCGAATTTTTAGTAATGTTGAAAACGGCTGTGCTGCTTCATAACTCTCATAGATTTGATTTTCTAGGATTATAGACACAGAAACATTTTATAACACTATAAATGTCTTTTCTGTCAGGTTTGATGTGTCCTTGTTGAATAAAAGTATTCATTTCTTTTAATACTAGCCCCATATTTGAATCGGCAGCGTATATTATAGTGTATAAGCAAACGTATATATATAAATGTATATATAAATCACAATGATTTCTGTAAATACTGGTGTGATCAGAAGGAACAGGAAAACAGGCCTGACTCACTCTCTGACTGAACACCTTCACAGGTGAGGGAGGTCACAAGCTCCGCCCACGTGTCTGGGAGCAGGGGGGCGGAGTCAGACAGGTGACGACACGCTGTAAGTAGGTCATCTGAACTCCGGCAATGAAATGAGAATATGCGATGCTGAATGACTCACAAAATCAAGCAAGATAAAGACGGGATTAATTGTGGCTTTTAGTCGATGTTCATTCGTAAAAAAAAAAATAAATTACGTCTGTAAAATTTAAAGCTAAGAATCTTCTGCTCACCTATGCTGCATTTATTTGATCAAACATACTGTAAAAACAGTAAAACTCTGAAATAATATGCCATACGTTTTCGAAGTGAATATTTGTTCAAATGTCATTTATGTCTGTGATTATGAGTTATGCCAGGGTCACATGATCCCACAGAAATGATTCTAATGTGCTGCTCGAGAAACATTTCTAGTTATCATCAGCGTCTGTGAATATTTGTCAAATTCACAGTTGACTAGAAAGTTTAAAAGAACTGCATTTAATAGAAAGAGCATTGTTTTTTTGTCACTTTTGATGCCTTTAAAACTTCCTTGATGGATAAAAGTATGCATTTCTTTAAAAAAAGATTAAATATATGTGGAGGAAATTGCTTAGGCCTTTAAAATGCAATGCATTAAGTAGCTCTTTTCATGAATATAATGTTGACTTGTGACTTGAATTAAAACACCATGTTCTGTCAGCTTCACTTTAGTTGTGCTAGTGATGCAAGCTAAACATTATTAGCCGTTTTAAACGTCAACATGAGGCAGCAGGCATCAAAATGTCCCCTGTGTGTGACAAAAGCACTAATCTATCTACTCTTTAACTGGCTTCCAAACCCCGGACAGAATGTTCTGGAACATGTTCACTAAAATATACAGTATCTGTCAGCGGCCCACACTCTCCTCCATCCCCGAACGACCTTCAGTCCAGAGTCTGCTGCCTGCGAGACGCCGAGCCGTGATTGGTCCCTTCAGCCGGCCTCCCGCGGAGCATCGTCTGTCAATCACCAGAGCGCCGGGGACGGGAAGCAGATGGATTATCTGCGTCCAGACAGACGCAAACATGACCCCTGACCTCATGATGACGGTCAAGACCTCCTCGAAATGACTACACCGGAATTCGAATTACGAAAAAAACTCCCGATGACACCAAAAATACTCTCGGCCTGAGCGCAAATTACTCAAACCGGAACAAACACGGAGCGTTTCCCAAACATTCCCCAAACGCTCCAAAACAAGCCGGGATATCAGATGGAGTCTGTGCCGCTCCTCCCTGCAGATGTTTATAAAAAGCAACGCTAATAAGATTTTACTGCCGTTACATAATTCCTCAGAAAAACACCTACATTAACAAACACTACAGGCCAGAGGCTGCTGGGAAAAAATGCTGGCGACGCAAACGATAACAAACAGTTTATCTGCCGTTCCTCTCGAGCCCTTCCAAAATCAACTCTTATGTGCGCTCATATTTAAATGTCAATGCATTTTTTCCATCTCCAAGCCGGCAGAGAGAGCGTTGCGTAACAGAAGCGGTAGGTTGTGAATGTCTGAAGGAGTCCCGCAGGATCTGCAGAGTTCAAGCTGTTTAGGTATTCGAGCGCACGAGGAAAACCAGAACAACCCCCCAATCAATTAATAAGAAAGCATTTTTGGCATAGGTGATTTCCCACAGAAGCACAGCGGGTAATGAATCCTTTTTTAACTGCTGTAGAGTCAGAAGCGGTCCAATCTCCCTAAAACTTGCCATGACCTTTTGCATGCGCTCAGCGACTTTCGTGACGTTTTCGGTCTTCGTTTAGGCTTTATAGGTTTGTGGGTATATTTGGACCGGCTGGTTTTCTAAAGGGCCTTTCTATGGATACCCAAAGCTTACATTTCAACAAAGACTTTTGATGATTTTTGACCTAGAGGGTCCAGAGAATTGCGCTGCATTGTTTTTTCAGATTGGCAGAGTGACACGTTTAGTCTAGCAGTCACGTGACCTCTTCACTGTGGGTCTGTTGATGGCGTGGCTTTTGTACATATATATGGATGTACTTGCAGTTTTGTAGATCTTTTATAGGTTTTTGAACACCTGGATGGTGTAGAAAATCCTAGGAGTAGTTCGCAAACGTAGGTCTTTCATATCTCCTCGATCATTTAAAAAATGCTTAGTTTGAAAGCGGTGGCTCTAGATGCAAAGTTGTTCGGAACAAAGAGGTCTATCATATGAAACAAATATTGTGTTATATGGAAACCGCATTGTTTACGCCCTCAAAAAATGCGTTATAACACCCTAGTGGCTGATTTCTCTCAGACCTTTGGGGTCGTGAGTAAAACAGGCCCAAACTTGTCTAATAGATACTCAAACTATGGCCATGTACTTATCGTATTTTGGACCATTTTTATGTTGATAGGACAAATATTGCAGAGTTATAGTCATTTTAAAATCTTCTCCGTCTGTGACCAATCTCGCAATTCCTTTGACCTCATCTTGAGCTCGCGAGGATATCTCATTCTGTTCGGATCGGGTGAAAAGCCTAGGACTAGTTCGCAAAAGTAGGTTTCGAACAAAATGCAAAATAGCCCAAAAGTGCGATTCGTACTTTCGACCGCTGCAGCGCCCCCGTGAGGCCGACTGGGGCGAGTCTCAGTCATGTGGTAGGTGGTGTGAGTACTACCATCCCACCAAGTTTCAGGTCTCTACGACTTACGGTTTGGTCTGCATGATCAGTTTCATGAGGAAATGGCTCATCCGTGACCATTCTAACAATTACAACAGCGTTTCTGCACTGCGAGCTCGAAGCCATAATACAATTAAATAAAACATGCCTGGGACGATGCATCTGGACTGAAGATGCAGCAGAGAAGTCGATTAAGATGCAACGCAAAAAAAGTCGGTTTTACTGTTTGGCGTCATATTTAACCACAGAAGGATGAGATTGGCCAATCAGAGTGAAGTATTTCAGAGATAATGAGGGTTCAGCGCTCACCCAGAACCAGCAGCTTAAGCAGATTATATCATAACCACATCAGACCGCAGCAGACGCATGAAACCAGACCTTCCCATCCTGCAGTTCCTGAAGGAAAGACCCCTCCCTGAGTCTCCAGGATGTTACCTCATCACCTGACCTCTTTTCTTCTTACTCTCAGTCTTACATTTACAATACATTCATGCATTTATTAAAAGCATCCAGGGTTTGCATTTTGTCCCTTCATGCATTCCTCTTCTTCAGATCTTTACTAAACCTTTCTTTACCAAACATGATCCTTTTGCAACTTCAGTTCAAAAAATCAGTCCATAGATCCTTACCCGGTCTGCGCAATACATTTGATTAATATTGCATTAATAATTAATATTGCATTAATAATGATGCATTACAATGTTAATTTCTATTGTAAATATACTCATTATAATGCATAAATTGCAGGCTTGCAGGCTTGCAGCTCCTATCTCTTTATATTGGGAAACATCAAATGCTCCTAAACTGTTCCCTAAGCTTACGATCACATTTCAGGTTTGAAATCACAAATGAACTCTTATAACAGCTGTGCAATTGCATTTTTGCTAAAATAGCGTTAGAAAAAGCGTATTTCTCTGAAGAGATGAGCCAGTGCACATACGCACAGAATGCTGTTTCTATAGCAACCGGAACTTCTAACGGCAGATCGGTGATTGGCTATTTTATTGAGAAGGCGGGGCTTTGTGTACAAGTGACACGTCTTGAGTATTCTATAGTCTTTGGTAAAATACGTCTCGGTTTTCACAAAAAAAACTGTTTTTAACACCGATAATAAGCAGAAATGTTTGTTGAGCAGTAAATCTGTATATTAGAATGATTTCTGAAGATTCATGTGGCACTGAAGACTGGAGTAATGATGCTGAAAATCACAGAAATGAATTCCAGTTTAATAGATATTCACATTGAAACCAGTTAAGTGAAACAGCAATAATATTTCAGATTTTTTGCTGTATTTTTAATCAACCAAATGCACCCTTGGAGAGCAGACGAATGTTTTTCAAAAGCTTTAAATTCTCTTTTCCCATTGGATCTCTCAGTGTCACGAGCGAGCAGCCGTGTTACACTACAGACCGCGCTGCTCTGTTCATGACGGTGTGTGAGGATCAGAGGTGTGTGTTTAAGTCTCCACCTGTCCTGTGGGTCAGGGGTGGAGGTTTGTTCTCACGCTGGGTGGAGTCCAGAGACCTCGCTGATGTTCAGAGAGCACAGGAAAACACTCAGTGTTTCCTTCCTGTGTTCCTGCGCAGAGAGCGATAGTGTGTGTGTGTGTGTGTGTGTGTGTGTGTGTGTGTGTGTGCGCCGCGTTTCCTTAATTACACAGAAAACTACCATGAACCTGGAAAGAGCGATGGATACGATCTTTACTCTAAACAATGCAGCAGAACCGAAACACACCAAACGCACTCCACCTAAAGTCAGCACAAGCCTCGCTCTCCGAAAGGAAATCCCGTTACGTAACTGAGGGAACGGTTCGATCACAAAGAACTTTTTAGGAAAAAGATGGATGAACGCATCTCATATTGAGGAATCGGGCTTCTGTAAGCAGAACTCCAGACATCATCCTGGTTTTACATAAGACCTGAAACCACACGCTTAAGAAGAGGGAGAAGAAACAATGCAGCACTTCTGTCCAAATCAAACCAAACATATCACTATCAGAAGAAACAGAAAACAGCTGCTATTCTCTCTTTCATTTTCAGTTAAAACTAATGCCTTTTTTGCTGCAGGCAAGTGTTTGTTATTTCAGACTAATATATATATATATATATATATATGCTATAAGACTATTTCTACAGTATATAAGGGATGTTATTAAAATCATTTTTGTTATTATAAATTGTATTTATTTATATAATAACATTTTAAATAAAATAAATATAAATATTAGTGGGGAAACTAAATATATAATTAATAATTCGAAGATGAAA
>NW_025048355.1:1547500-1575000 GCF_018831695.1 Puntigrus tetrazona | reverse complement strand
TTATTATATTGTGGTGCTTTAATTAACTCCAAACACAATTTTTTAAACTATTTATTGTATACAATTTCTAGCAAAAAACAATATAATTATAATAATAATACTATTAGCAAAATATTTTTTAAGAAATAGTTTTTCTAATGAAAAATATACAAAATAAAAAAATATTTCAGTGTGTGATTTGATAAAAACGTGTGTGTGTTTGTTCGATTCTTTAAAGCACCAAAAAAAAAAAAATCTTTAAAGTTTGTATGATTCCCTGGGGATTTTATCTTCTTGTTTGTAAGATTTTTCAGGTATGAAGCTCAGCGCGAGCAGAATAAAGGCCTGAGAGCTGTTATAATCCAGGACAAATACAGTCTCAAAGTGGGCCAAAGTTTCTCTCTTCTTCTCCATTCATCACAGCATCTCTCTCCTCCAGACACCACGGATGAAGTGATTCGCAACGGCGGCGGCTTCTAAACGAATCAGCCACGATTGCACGAGATTGCGATTCACACACTCTCACATGCACGCATGCAAACACACACACACACACACACACACGGGCAGGCAAATGTAGACGTGAGCGCACACACATACGCAAATGCACGCTCATTCTGCACACAGAAGCATTACTAGTTTCACAGAGCTGAAGATAAAATTCAAATAACATGCAAATGAGGCGTGCAGCGTGGTGTGTGTGTGTGTGTGTGTGTGTGTGTGTGTGTGTGTGTAGGTGGCTGAAAGCGAAGCAGTATCCAAACAATCCTGGCTAAAAGCGTCACTCCCGTAGCTCCAGGGGTTTCAGTTCACAATCACCTCCACACAACAGAAAACCTGCACACACCACCAATAAATAATAAACAGATACTACTCGTTTCACTACCTTTTTCTTTCATCATTTTCTGTATTTTATTTGTTTTAATTTTAGCTGCGTTTAAATTTTTATTACATTTTTTTACATACTTTTTAAATATTTTGATTTATTCGTATGTTGTTTGCAATACATGCAAGAACGTAAATATAAAAATAATAAAAACAGAAAAATACAAATATAAAATAAATGATTGTGATGTCATAAGAACATAAATAAAGGAACAAATAACTTAAAACTAATATTTTATTTTGTATTCTTGTTTTCCTTTTACTGTATTTATTTATTAGTTCTAACTCTATTGGTTATGCTTGTTCATTTGATAGAAATAAATACATGCGGCAATAAAAAAATGCATAATTAACATAAATATATTAAGAATAACAGCATATATATATATATATAAAAAAAAGTGTACTAATAAATAAATATTCCTTTTTTACCTTTATTAGTTACTTTACTATATTTTGTTAATTTACCTTTTTTTTAACTTTAAGCTTATGTTTATTCTTCTAAACTTTATATTTCAGACTTGATTTAATTATTTTTTTATTTATTTGTAATATGGAAATAAAAATTGTGGGAATTAATAAATATGAAAATAAATCAACACGTTAATAACAAAAAATAAAAATTAGTTATATATAAAATATTTTAAGGAAATCACGAATTATTTTCTTTATTTTCCTGTTATTGCATTACATGACATTTATGTATTTATTTTATTCTGCAGGTTTTGTGCTCGACATTTTCACTACAATGTGGATATCAAACTGCTTCTACAGAGTTGTTCTGCCCATAACCCGCCTTAACCAGTCCTTCAGCGGCCCTAAACCCCTAAACTAACCACTCAAAAGCATTTTTTTCATTCTGATAGACAAAGATCACCAACAAACGCCGCCCTCAATCATCAACGTCTGTCTGAAGCAACGCATACTCCACCAGGACGTCTCAAATAATAAAAAAACGTTTACGAACGGAACCGTTTGGGTTTTTTTCTGCATGCAGCGCATTATAAAGACGTTGATGTTCTCCGCAGCATCATCCAGTGTTTCCAGCTCATCGCATGCAACTGAAAATCCAAACTCTTTGGTTTGATCTGATTTCTGTGAAGGGAGAGAAGGAGCAGTCGGGCTGATTGGGGTCGGAGAACGAACAAACCCTGTCACTTCCAATTCTGTCAGAGAGGGGAAAAACTGCTGCCGTGTTCACCTTCCTGAAAATGACATCAACTGTCCGCTCACATTTCATCTCTCTACCAAAACAGCCTCGCTCAATCCAATCTCAGACACTGCCTTCTCAATCTCATCAAGCGCTTTCACCCGCTCACAGTTTAGTTCAATCCAGTCCGGTGACCCACAAATGAGTCTCTGGAATCAGGTCGTGAACGGCTGCAAAACATGCAAGTTTCATATAATTGAGCTGAAAAGGGAGAAAACACCTCCGTTGTTTTTTTGCACATTTTCTGGAGATATTTCTTGGATATTTTAAGCGATATAGTAAATGTGACAGTACTACAGAAATGTCTCTTTTCTTCACCAAGGCTGCATTTATTTAATCGGATTCAGAAAAACTGTAACATTTCGAAATAGTATTGCGATTTAAAATAGCTGTTTTTAGTATGAATTCATTTCTGTATTTTCAGCATCACTACTCCAGCCTTCAGCGTCACATGATCCCTCAGAAATCATAATAATATACTGCTCGAGAAACATTTTTAATTATTATCAATGTTGAAAACATTTTTGCTGATTAATATTTGATGAGGGCGCATTTATTTGTCAGGGCTCACAGATGAAGAGAAAGATCAAAGCTTTTTTTGAGACTTTATGATTGCGCATCTATATAATAAAAAACTATCTAAAGCTCACGTGCACAATGCCGAACACACTCACACAAAACAAACACACACTCATTTCCTTCTTCCAGGAGGATGATTTGTGGTTTAACAGGATTAACAGGGAAAACCAAACCAAAAGGTCATGAGAACAATCGCTTTCCTGCTGCATTCAAATCAAACAGATGAATGAATCGTATATACTGCATACATACAACACACTCATATATATATATGTGTGTGTGTGTGTGTGTGTGTGTGTGTGTGTGTGTGTATACAGCTGAAGTCTACACACACCTTACACGATCTGCAGAATGAGCTATCATACAAAATGCACGTTATTATGTATGCAGTACTGACCTAAATAAGATATTTCGCACAAAGCATATTGCACACAAAAGAAAATAATAGTTGCATTTATAAAAACAACCCCATTCAAGAGTTTACATCCCCTGGATTCTTAATGCTGTTGCCTGTGTGTTTTGTTCAGTTGTTCATGAGTCCCTTGTTTGTCCTGAACACTTAAACTGCTTGTTCTTCAGAAAACTCCTTCAGCTCCCACAATTTCTTTGGGTTTTCCAGCACTTTTGTGCATTGGAACCTATTCCAACAACGACTGTATGATTTTGATGCATCTTTTCACACTGAGGACACTTGAGGGACTCATATGCAACTATTACAGACGGATCAAACGCTCAATGATGCTCCAGAAGAAAAGAAAAGACATGCGTTAAGAGCCGGGGCGTGAAAACTTTTGAATTTAAAGATCAGGGGAAAGTCTCCTGGGAAACATGTAAGCACCTTCTGTATCGTCCGAAGGGCAGTACTGAATGAAAGAATGCGATAATTAGATGAAATAAGATCACAAATCATTCTGTTCAAAAGTTTTCACGCCCCCCGCTCTCAATGCGTGCATGTAAAATGAATGTTTGCGCGGTACTCACGGGCTGACGACCCTGAACTGGACGTAGGGCACGAGCTGCAACAGAAGACGGACGCCGTTCTGCCATTCCTCCTCGTTACGAAACTCACAGCCCTGAGCGTCGCACTCCTCGAACGAGAACTGATAGTACGTGTTGGAGTCTTCAAACACCAGCCGCTGGTCGACTGAGGGGACGACAGAGAGCGCTTTCAGACACGACACACATAGGACGGGACACAGAGCGTTTCGTGACCCTAGAGAATTGGCATTTTTATATGGGAATCGGCGAAATGGTTTCCTAAAAACCCATTAGAAATTCCAGAGGGATCCCACAGTAATGGTGCCTCCCGGGTTGGCCTACAAATGTACATCATGAGTGAACAGCTCAATTATACACACACAGCTGATTCTTCACACTATACAGTATTCTGTGCGGTACGCTACACTTCTATACTGCATACAATATTCAAAAAAAAAAAAAAAAAAAGGCGGGAAGGAAATATTGCATTACAAACATGCAGAGTGTGTGTTTTCCTAAAACATTGAAAATTATTTTAAATAAAATCCCCCCCAAAAATAAACTTATTTTAAGTTAGTTGCAAAGGTAACATTTCGGTACACAAGATAAAAATACATTCAGGTGATAAATCAGTTAGACACAGCTTTGAATAAAACCATTGTGTATTTACATTAAAAACAGTTCAGTCCGATAAAAATATTATTTGACCCAAAAAACACCTTTTAAAAACTACATGGCCATAAAAGAAATTCTAACACTAGGATTTCACTTATTTTCTTGACATTTATCCCATTCCATCTACCACATGTGATTAATATAAGAGTTTATCACAGGTTTGACATCACATAAAAAATTATCTGTTCGGTTTGAGGGCTTCTTTTCCAGTAGTTATAAAACTAATAAATGAAAAATATATTTAAAAAAAGAAAATTTAAAAGAAATTATATATTTAAAAGAAAAAGAAAATATTTTAAACAATTACTAAAACTTTAGCCAAAATGAAAATGAAAGCAGGAAATGTTGAATTAAATATTAAACTAATTATTAAGTGTTATAAACCTGAGTGCAGTATTCCGAGCTCCAGCAGAACCTGCCAGACACGAGACGCCATTAACCTGCACTGAACCGACACACACTGCTCCAGGAGCCACTGGACCAGCTCCACGCCGACATAACTCCTCCTGCACACACACACACACACACGTTTCAATGGGACTCTCCATAGGTGTTTTTATACTGTACAGACTATATGTGTTATTATTCTATACCTAAACCGACCTCTTACAGGAAACTAATGACATTTTTAGATTGTCAAAAATGTTTATTCTGTATGTTTTGTAAGCTTGTTTCCTCGTGGGGACCTAAAAAATATCCCCACAAGGTCAAAATTTACTGCTATTCCTATCCTTGTGGGGACATCTGCTTGATAAATACCAGGTGCGCACACACACACACACACACACACACACGCTCAAACACACCAGACACACAAACACGCACAGACACACAAGCAACACACACACACTCAAACACACACAGACACACATGCAACACACATATACACACACACACACACTCAAACACCAGACACACACAGACACACACACAACACACACACACAGACACACATGCAACACACACACACACACACACTCAAACACCAGGCACACACACACACAGACACACATGCAACACATATACACACACTCAAACACACACAGACACACATGCAACACACATATACACACACACACACTCAAACACCAGACACACACACACACGCTCAAACACACCAGACACACAAACACACACAGACACACAAGCAACACACATACACACAGACACACACACACACACACACACACACTCAAACACACACAGACACACATGCAACACACATATACACACACACACGCTCAAACACACCAGACACACAAACACACACAGACACACACACACACTCAAACACACACAGACACACATGCAACACACATATACACACACTCAAACACCAGACACACACAGACACACACACAACACACACACACAGACACACATGCAACACACACACACACACACACTCAAACACCAGGCACACACACACACAGACACACATGCAACACATATACACACACTCAAACACACACAGACACACATGCAACACACATATACACACACACACACTCAAACACCAGACACACACACACACGCTCAAACACACCAGACACACAAACACACACAGACACACAAGCAACACACACACACACACACACACACACACACACACACACACACTCAAACACACACAGACACACATGCAACACACATATACACACACACACGCTCAAACACACCAGACACACAAACACACACAGACACACACACACACTCAAACACACAAACACACATGCAACACACATATACACACACTCAAACACCAGACACACACAGACACACACACAACACACACACACACAGACACACATGCAACACATATACACACACTCAAACACACACAGACACACATGCAACACACATATACACACACACACACTCAAACACCAGACACACACACACACGCTCAAACACACAGACACACAAACACACACAGACACACAAGCAACACACATACACACAGACACACACACACACACACACACACTCAAACACACACAGACACACATGCAACACACATATACACACACACACGCTCAAACACACCAGACACACAAACACACACACACACACACACACTCAAACACACACAGACACACACACACACTCAAACACACACAGACACACATGCAACACACATATACACACACTCAAACACCAGACACACACAGACACACACACAACACACACACACAGACACACATGCAACACACACACACACACACACTCAAACACCAGACACACACAGACACACACACACACAGACACACATGCAACACATATACACACACACACACACACGTGCGCACTCACACGACAGACACACATACAAGCACACAGACACACGGGGTCACACACATTCGAGCACACACACACACACACACACACACGTGCGAGCACACACACAGGGTTCATTGAGGTTAGTGCTTTTGTTCAAGAAGGATGTTAAACTGATCAACATTAAGACAATAAAGACAAAAAATTCATATTTCAAATAAAAGCTGGGTATTTTTTTTCTTTCTATTTATCTGTGAATCCGGAAAAATAAAACGCATCACAGTTTGCACAAAAATGTTTTCAACATTAATAATAATAATCAATAATGTTTCTCAAGCAGAAAATTATTATACGTATTAGTATGATTTCTGACACTGAAGACTGGAGTAATGATGCAGAAAATACAGCTGCGTTTCACAGAAATGAATTACAGTTTAACAGATATTCACATAGCAAACAGCTAGACTAAATTGCAATAATATTTCACAATTTTACTGCATTTTTAATCAAATAAAATGCATACTACAAAGCATTATTAGCTGAACTGAACACCATGCAACATCCAATAAAGATCAAATAATTGTGTTTTTTTAATGGCATGTCAGCTTCTTTCTCCCTTTTAATGGCGAAAACCGTAAATGAGTTATTAAAATTTAAAACAGACACTAATTAACATATTTAAAATGCATTTCCCTCAAACTACAACTCGATTAAAAAGCTTTTCGGGGAATCAACAGAATAAATCAGTTTTCTCAGCGGAGTAGAAATCCAACAATAGAGTTCACTGACATGCATAAACAGCCTGCAGTTTTGCTAAAGGCGGGAAAAACCTTGTTCATTGCAATTTAATGGATGCCATAATTAAATATTTGTGTTTTTAAGCACAGAACGCTGCTGCATTATGAACATAAAACTCTTTGCAGCCCATTTAATGTGATATATTTCCAAATGAAAGGCTGGATTGGATTGAATCGTGAAACACGCTCTATATTTCGACGAAAAGAAGAATATGCTAAACGCACTTTATTTAGAATAACATCCGCTAATGAAGAATTCAGGAATGCGGTTAAAAAGCTGTAAAAGCGTTGAAATCGTTGTAACACTGTCACTGCGTCTGCTTTAATACGATCCGCCGTGTGACATTAACACGCTGCCTCTGATTTGCATTTGAAAGTCATTAAGACGCTCGTTTTCCTCGAGTGCTTTCGTTAAAGCATGTAAAGCTCTGTCGCACGTTCACACTCCACCTTCTGACGGGACGCTTTTATCCAATCAGAGGGAGGTCTGGACATCGGCCAATCATCGCAGAGATAACGGACAGCTGGCGAGTCACACACACACACACACACACACTTTAACATTGATCCTGCGATAGCAACGTCACAAGAATTATATCACTCAACCACAGTACAATCACCTCTGATATCTTTTTGCTAGCAGGTGCAGGACACGAGCAGGACCAAGTTGGTATTATCTAATTGTGTTCTTAAGATTTATTCCCGCTTTTCTAGACAACAAACATGCGTTAGGTGTCTGAATGAATGTATGAATGCATTTCATTTAAACTACAAAATTGTGAAATATTTTTACTGTTTAAAACAGCTGTTTTCTATTGAATGTACGTTAAAATGTAATTTATTCTTGTGATGCAGCGCTGTATTTCCAGCCTTCGGTGTCTTCATCATAATAATACACTGATTTAAGAAACACTTATTTATTATAAATGTTCGAAACAGTTGCGTTGCACAATATTTTTGTGGATGCTTTAACTTTTCAGGGTTCGCAGGGGAATATAATCACATTATAAACGTCTTTAATTAACTCTCACTGCTAGAGCTCTCTGACCTGATGATCCTGGCGAGGTGGATCTTGTCTTTCGCTGGATACGGTCCATGAGACAGAAAGGCGTTTCTCAGAGCTCGTCCAGCGCAGGGAAAACTCTGGGAACATGTCTGTGGGACACAAAGATCATCTCAGCGTAGATCTGACCGTAAATATGAAGAGCACGTTGAGCACTGAAGAGGCTTGTGAGATGTTTTTAATGAGAATAACATTCATCTCTCATTAGTCTCCTCTAGAGATGCAGAAGACATCTCTCAAACCTGGGCTTAAGTTAAAAAAACTAAACTCTTGTCTCAAGAAATCCTCCGTTTTATAGTCTTTTGTGTCAATTTTTACTTGTCCTGAGAAATCTAAGGAGAACAAATAAATTACAATTGAGAAATGAAAGAACAGACGTCTTTTAGCAATATATTTGTTTGAATGAGAAACCAGTGGAAAAACAGCTTCGTGAACATAAATAATGTCTTAATAAATATAATAGATCATTTAAAAAAACAACAACAATGCCATCAAACGATTAATCGTGAATGAGTGCATCCAAAATAAAAGTTTGCTTACATATGTGTGTATAATATATACATACATCCATGTAAATATATGCAAATATTTTAATATTGATAATATTATATCAATATATATATATATATTGCATGTATGTGTTTGTATACACAAAATAAATATAGAGTACACACACATATGTCAAAAAACTTTTGATGGCACTAATAAAAACAATCGACAGAAAGTCACGACAGAAAAACAAACATGCTGGTGTTTGAACCTGATTATAAGTACAACACACGCGCTTGACCTACATATGCAAAGTGTGTGTGTGTGTGTGTGTGTGTGTGTGTGTTTGCATATCTATTCAGTACTACAGCGTTTCCTCCTGAAGCTCTCCTCCATCTGTCTCGCTTTGATCGATGGTCTCTGATCAACTCGAAAGCAGTATTGATTAACTTCAATGAGAGCGTTAAAAGCCATGGCGACACCTTCAGGAGGTCAGAGGTCACGACCCCGGTCGGCCACGCGGCTCTGAGCTAAACTCAAATCCTGACTGGATCAGCTGAACTGAATTAAAAAAAAAACATGTGGTTCATTAGGCTTAACACATCGGCTCTTTGTCGATTCTGTTTATTATAATTCATTTTACTAAAACAGTAGATTAGTTTCGCCTCAACTCGATTACGGAAACCCACCTTTGAATAAAATCACATCCATATTTTCTGTTTTAACACTTACTTTCTAGAGTTTATCGTGGAATTGATTACAGCATTTAATAACAAATTAGTCATTCTCGTCATTATACATCCCTATCGCTCTACTTTATACTCTATACTCTATAAAAATAAATAAAAGGATTAAAATGTTGCTGAGATTCTATTTATATGGCGTCGCTTGGGAAAGCACAGGGGGATCTCATTGGTCGAAACTCTACGTTAAACGAATCAAACGTTCTGGCCGGGTTTATGTGCTCAGATTGAATCGTGGCTTATTGCTGTAATAAATTCTGGGGTCACTGAAAGAATAAGACAGATAACGATCATAATCTCTAGTCAGCGATAATGAACTATATTCAACATTATGGGCGGATCTACGAAACAGAAGAGCCTTCGGAGGTTCCCGGCGTGTTTGATTTGGTTCTCGTGCGCACGCGGCCCATCAGCAGAACTCACGGGCGATTAGCCGCTAGCGCGAGCGTTTAGCAGAGCTCATGCACGGATTAAAAGAGCTTCAGAGATTCACTGATTAACACCAGCAGCATCACGAGAGCAAGAGAGAATGTATTGATCAGATGATCCTCACCGAGTTCTCAGCCGCGGTGTTATTGTTAACTAAAACTGAAAACTGTTGAAGACCGCTTTCATTGATCGAAATTTAACTGTAAATATTGGATGAAAACAGTGGAAGTGAAAGTCAGGAGTGCTTCCTTGGCAATAAAGCTAAAATAAAATAAGCGGACGTACTGAAATTAATAAAACTAGAGCGTAAATGATAACACATGTAAAGAATAAATAAATAATAAAAATGTATTTATTTATATATTTTTATAAATAGTATAAAAATACAGCTAGCTAGCCAGATATATCTCAAATTAATAAAATAAAAGAATTTAAAATAAATTAAATGCAAAATTTCTATAAATGTATTTTATTTTAATTTTTTTAAATAATTAATTTTTTATTTTTTATTCAATCTCTTTTGCTTTAAATTCAATTTATCTTAAATCAGTGTTTTTATTTTATTTTAATTTCTGTTATTGTTATTTAAATCTTGTAATTATTTTATTTCCTCCCATTGTGTATGAAATGTGCTATATAAATAAACTTGCCTTGCCTTATTTATATATATATATATATATATATATATATATATGTGTGTGTGTGTGTGTGTGTGTGTGTGTGTGTGTGTGTGTGTACACACATAACTAAACCTGAATGTTTTTTAAGCACAGTGTGGTATATTTTAGAGCTTGGTGATATTCAGGGTTAGGTTACGCTCTCTTACCTTGGGTTTGGGTGTGACGCCCGTGCTGGGTCCTGGGATGGTGTCCGGTGACTGCTGCAATCACAAAGAGACAAACCAGAGCACACACGTGAACATCACAACCTTCACACGCAGCTGAAAGCCGCTGCACAGAACGCGCCGGTGCGACCTTGACATGGAAATGTCGTTTTGGTGAGCTAATCTCGACAGTGGCATGTTTCTGGATGTCATGATTACTGACTGCTGGATGTGTCCGGAGAAGCAACACTTCCTTCGTGTGTGATTTCCACGTGTCGCACTGATACAGCATGCAAACCATGTGGCAAACACCGACTGCGCTTTGAAAGGTGAATGGGGTCAAACCTGTGTGGAGTATTTTAATATGCTATGGTACTAAATGACTTCCATATTCATGTACTATAAAGATTATGCTTAAAGGATTACTCCAGTACGACGCTTCATGTGCGCTAATTAAACTGATAAGCGCATAGCATATTTACTAACTAAACTAAGATTTAAAATAGAAATAAATGTATAAAAACGTACAAAGCACAAAACACAATTACTAAAATAAAACATTTGAAACATAAAAATAAGAAATGCTAAATAAAAAGTCTTATTAAAACTACAAATACGAAAAATAAAAGCAAAAATAGAAAAAATAAAGAACTGAAAACGACAGATTAGGCAATTATTAAAATTATAATTATATCAAGATAATATATATATAAAGATAAAGAACAGAAATCTCAAATGAATGACAAAAACACATTAAAAACATAAAATAAACAATAGAAATATTTTTACAAAATTAGAAAAATGTCAAAGACACATAACACAAAAATGTTAAATCTAAAATATATATATATATATATATATTAAAAATAAATAAAAACGACAGATGACACAGTTACCAAGACTAAAATACTAAAATAACACTAAGCTAGAGAAACATCATGGTACTTTTATTCATTGATGCTTAAACTAACGGCTAACAAAACTTTGCTGGCAGAGTCTGTGACATGAGGGACTTAATAACACTTCACTTCTACTTAGTAAGTCTCTCAGCATGACATAAGTTCATATTAAACAGGCGCAGTCGTGAAGATGGTGTCAGAGCTCTCTAAAATGACGCTCTGTAAGAAAGAAGGCTTGTTAGGTTTGATTTGGACAAACTCTCAGAGCCGGATCACAGGACAGAACTGGAGCAAAGACACCGATGCTCATTATAATGATCATAACTTTGATCAGAAGGAGTTTTCTCTGTGTGGAGCGACCCACATTCACTCCTCTATATGTCTTATTCTCCTCACGTCTAACTATGTGTCTCCATTCTACTATTATACGACAGCACAACAGAGTATACAAGCCATATTTCAGATTGCATTATTGTTCATTACATATGTGTATTTTATCATTTAATACATTTGAATACAGTCATTTTTGCTCAGTGGGCAGTCTGCGTCACTCAGATTGTGCACTTTCAGCTAATCGGCTCAATCTCACATCTATGAGCAACAATAGAAACATTAAATTATAGTTTTACTATAACTGATGTCATTCACACAACATTTAGAGTTCCAAAAAGAACAGCCGATACATGTGGTTGCTACGGTGTTGCTAGGGTGTTTGGTCAGTATGGTTACTAAGGTGTTCTATGCAAATATTAGACAGTTGCTAGGGAATTAGGGCACATGGTGTTCTTGTTGATCACTAGGGTGTTGCTAAAATGTTTTACGAGGTTGCTAGGCCAATATATGGTGTTACTGAAGTGTTCAATGTGGTTACTAGGGCATTGCTAGAGTGTTCTAGGAGATTGCTAGGCCAGTTACTAAGGTGTTCTACTAAGGGCATTGCTAAAGTGTTCTAACAGATTAATAGGCCAATATGTGCGGTTACTAAGGTGTTCTATGTAAATATCACATAGTGTTCTAGTTGGTGTCTAGGGTGTTGCTAAAATGTTTTAGGAGGTTGCTAGGCCAATATATGGTGTTACTAAGGTGTTCTATGTGGTTACTTGAGCATAGCTAAAGTGTTCTAACAGACTAATAGGCCAATATATGCAGTTACTATGGTGTTCTGTGCAAATATTAGACAGTTGCTAGGGCATTAGGTCACAGGGTGTTCAAGGTGGTCGCTAGGGTGTTGCTATACTGTTCTAGAAGGTTGCTAGACCAATATATGTGGTAACTAAGGTGTTCTATGTGGTTGCTAGGGCATTGCTAGAGTTTTCTAGGAGTTTGCTAGGCCAGTATTTGTGGTTACTAAGGTGTTGTAAATATTAATGTAAATATTAGACAGTTCTAGAGTGTTCTAGTTGGTCGCTGGACCATTATATGTGGTTGCTAAGATCTGAAACTGCTAGATGGTTGCTAGGGCATAGTTAGAGTAAATTGCTAGGTGGTTGCTAAGGTGTGGCTAGGCCATTAAAAGTGGTTGCTAACATGTTCTACAGTGTGTGATTGTTAGGGCATTGCTAAGTCATTGCTAGAGTGTCCTGTTTGGTTGTTAGGGCATTACTAGGCGGTTGCTAAGGTGCAACAGGTGATTGTTTTTGGTGGTTTATTTCTGGTCCAAATTAAAAGGGCCTAAAACACAGTTTACCAATAGAGCCTATTAGCAATATACTGTAAACTTAAATTTAATGCTTCAAAACAATGTAAACCAATAAAGACCAATTTAAAGCCACTGAACAAGGACAATCCAATGAGTTTCCTGAATAAATACATCTCAAAAAGCATTCAAATTAGATTAGTGCACAAAAAGCAAAAAGCGCTTAAGACAGCACGTCTCTTCTCAAGACATAGGCACTTAACGTCAACACACGGCGTTTGAGATTTGTTCAGTTCAGCGGTTTCTATATCTAAACAAACCACTAATGAATATTGCCAAACGGGTTTCGCAAACCCTCAAATCAGGGAGATAAAAATGGCTTACAACCGACATTACTATTCTGTTATCATGTTTATCATCAAAAACCTCTGAACAATAGAGAAGAATTCATTCGACACGACCACTGTTTGAAATTCCTGCGATGATGGTATCTGTGGTTTTCTGCGGGCCGCTCTCCGTGGCTGACCCGCAGGTATCCGCAGACAGAGCGCTATCAGCAAGCGCTCGTCTCTCTGCAGACGAATCTCTCCAGGGGCTTTGTTTTGACTGGGCTCTGAAGACGGCGTGCGTTTCAGATTTACTGTATTGATTTGCTGGAGCTGAACTCTGTTTGGGTCGGATGGGAACTGGAGCAGACAGGCCACAGATAAGCAAATGCATGAGGTGGAAAAGGCTTTTTAGATAATAAAAAAAACATTCTCGTCCTTCATGCATAGCTAAAATCCTTCGATGAAATCACCTCGCTCATCATTCCTGGCTCATAAATCACAAAAAGACCCTTTTTTCTCAATGTCATTTGAAAAACCTCTTACCTTAAGCGTTCAAGTACCGTGCATAACTCATAACCATTTGTGCCAAAGACATGAATGATTATTTTTATATTTAAAAATGTGAAGAGGCGTGATGTTACTTAGATTTTCAGGTAACGACCGAGCAGCTGCATAGAACCACCTAGCAATACCTTAACAACCACGCAGAACACCCCAGTTACCACCTAGCAACCATCCTTTAGATGCCCACAAATTATTAAAAATTACTATAAAAACATACTTGTTTGTCAGTAGGGGTGGACAATATTACCAAATCATGGTGAGTAATATTATATCATGATACAGTATGAAATGAGCGAAATGAGATGTATAAATAATCTTGCTTTGCCAGCAAACACCCCCCCATTGGCTAGCAACACCCTAGCAACCATCCAGAAGAACCCTGAATACTGAAATGCGTTATATAAATAAATGCCTTGTCAGCATCCCACCCCAAAAACAGATCCACCACCTAATAACTATCCAGAAAACTAAGAACTAAAAACACAGGGAAACAACAAAACAATCCCCCAGTGCCCCCTAGCAACCACTTAACAACACCCAAGTAACCAAACAGAAGCTCCTTAGCAACCACCAGTAACACCCCAGTAACCAGCCTGCACCACACTAGCAACTATCCAGAACACTCAAAAAAAACACAGGGAAACTCCCTAGCAACCCCTCAAAGCCCCCTAGCAACATCCCGACAACCACTCACAGCATGCCAGGGTTGTGTTGGAGAAATATGCATTGGCAAAAAGCACACATTTTCTGTAAAATTGTAGTTTCGCCTGACAGTTGCATTAAAAAAACCCCTACAAACACTTTTATTCACCTGCACTCAGAATCAACATTTCAATCTCCTTTAAGAGAGAGATGAGGGAAATGATTTACAAATGCACGAAAGAGGGAGTGTAGAGGAAACGGTACAGAAGATGAGTAAGATGAAGAGAGGGAAAGAGAACAGAATGCGCAGAAAGCATCCTGGTTCACTATGTAGTACACACTGCTCCGGAGTCCGTGTGTCATTATGTGTCAGAAATGGATTACACTCAGATTAGAGCGGTCACACACACTCACACACACACACACACACACACACTCACGCACCTCTCTCTTGCATGGCTTGCGGATAAATCTGTCGCTCTGGATGAGTGCACGGCAAGATGGAGACATCAAACAAGCCTTGTCTTTCTCGTTAAGATTTCATTACATCCACAGGCGCTCACACACACACACACACACACATCCACTTAGCAGCATGAGGACTGTGTCATTAAGTGCAGCTTCTCCATCAGAGAATTGCAGTGAATTCCATATGAGACGTCACATCAGCACACGCTTCCTTTGAAACGCTCTTCCAGAGACGAGCGTCTGTCGGCCCATCTGAGAACAATCCCAGCGCTCTCAGAGGAAAAGCGTATTGCTCAGAGGTGACTCTTTCACGGCGCGCTAGACTTCTCATTTAGGAATCAGCGTAGTCTTAGCTGTTTCCCCCAAGACCTAGTGTAACACAGCTAATATTAGTTCATTTGAACATTCGATTTAAACTACATATTGAGATATCGAGGTATTTTTCTTCTGGAGAAACATCTGAGAAACTCCTCGTTTAGGGTTATAGCTGTCTGTGAGAAAATGTTTCCTTTGAGCTCAGGGATCTCGTTGCATGGACAGAGAGCGCATGCTCTTAAAAATAACGGTTTGCTTCGCGTTCTTATCTAGAAAGGTGAGAACAGCAGTATATGACATTAAATTACTCTCATAAAGCATCAACGGAGCGTAAAGAAGATTCTCAAACGCCGTAAACCTTAAGAGGTTGAGTGTGCATAAAAACAGCAAAATTAAAGCATTAATTGCGTCACTTGTTCAGCAGTGAATGGGTGCCGTCAGAATGAGAGTCCAAACTGCTGATAAAAACAATAATCCACAGCACTCCAGACCATCATTAAAGTCTATGCATTTGTAAAAGATTCATCCATAACTTCTTCAGACATTCACCTCTGGTCTGGAGTGGCGTGGATTACTGTGATGTTTTTATCAGCTGTTTGGGCTCTCTTTCCGACGGCACCCATTCACTGCATTGCTGAGACACTGATGTAAATCTGAACATTCATAAATTGCTGAGAATTTCAGCAAGTGTTCAATCTTGGGTGAACTATTATGTAAATTTACTAACGATAATAACTTAATTGCTTTACCGTCGACAACAATTGTCTGGTTTTCAGTGCATAAGATTACAGAAAAGCATTCTCTTTTGGAAGTACTGGGACTGAAAAACGGGACTAAAAGGTTCTCCTACAGCATCAGCTGTTAAAGCCTGCTTTTTTAAAATGCAGTTGTGTTTTACAGCGGCAGAACCCGATAAACACATGCTCCGGTAGTCGCTGTCATTTCAGCACACGAGGAAACAAATGTCACGAGTGTAATATTTGTTTCTCATTTAGTACTAATGAGGCTTTCATTTTTTAATTCTCCAATCACCCCGGGGCGGACGAATCGAGTCAAATGAGCCTGAACCAAACATTCTGTTCGAAGCCGTAAGAACCCTCGCGGTGAAAGAGACATCTCGAGCGACACATCAGAGACAAAGAAATGAAACCCCGAAGAACCCCGAAGCGAGGTTAATGCCTGAACGTCTATAGACAACAGAAGTTGCTGAATAAAAACTCAAGAGTTACAGAAGTCTTCATTGATCACTGTGGATTTCCTCTCATCCTCACCATTAATCAGGCCTTATACACCACTACACACACTCTTCAAGCCTGTGAAGCACTGAATAGCCCCTCTGTCACACCACAAGTGCATAAACAGAATATATATCAGCTCTTTCCATACAGTCAACAAAAAACCTACTGTGACGGTACCACGGTTCAATCATGGTATGAGACGCCTAATGAGCACTGCTTTTCAATAGCATATATTTACACTCTCCATTTACAACCTTTGCACTCGTGATGTCATGTTCATTATTTTTTGTAAAATAACAAAAGCTGGCGAACAATATTCGTACCATACGTAGCCTATATATAAGCCGTTTTACTCCATGAAAGTCTCCAAATACCACAATTTAAGGTACGTCCGAAAACCACAGTAGCCTAAATTTAGTAAACGCCGTCACTGACTTGTTCAGGCTTTAAAAAACGTCATTCAGCCATTACAAAATGAACTGTGGTAGCCAGTCTCTGCGCTTTAGTGTGGTAAATCGGCACCGATGTGAAAACGGAATTGTACAAAAATAACAGGGATATTGCGAAAGCGCCCCATTTTAATTCATCTTTGAACAGCAGCTACAAAACTGATGCATCGGTACTTTGGCTGAAACTATGGTTGCCATGGTAACTTGTATAAGGGCGCAATATCGCAAAGAATATTAATCAAATCCAGCAAATAAGAACCGCAGAACATTTTCTATTTTCATGTTGGGAAGTTACAGCAGGTGTGTGTGTGTGTGTGTGTGTGTGTGTGTGAGGGTGTGTTTGTGTACCTGACCGTGTGTGTGTGTGTGCGTGTGGATCTCTGTTGCCTTAGATACCACGACTTAAAAAAACATCACAGCCTCTCCTTCATAATCAATGACATTTGGAATAGCGCATTAACGCGTTGACAGCGCGCATCAGTCGTGCCGTCGGGTTGTTCGTGCGCATCCACGGCGATGGTGGATGTGGGTGGTGTACCGATCACGAAACACGCATATGTCGGTAACTCACGCTCTTTTTGCGCAGGTTCAGTCCGTGCTTTAATAATCCGGGCAGATCTCGGATCTTCTGCTTGATTTGGACCTGATCCCTGGCGGTTCTGTTCCATCTCCAGCTCGACAGGAGTCCGTCCTCCGCGGTGCAGGGGATGCTGTCGGATTCCTCCATCATCATCATCCTCCTCCTCCTCTTCCTCCACCTGCTCTTCACGCACACCGACAGCGGAGCGACATTCCGCCGCCGCTCGATGGATCTCCAGCCGCCGCAATGAGAGACGAGACCTGCCGTACACTGGTGCTCCACCCAGCGATCACACACACACACACACACACACTCACACACACTCGCACAGATACACGTTCAGCGCTCACACACACCTCTGCTGGCTAAATGTGACCGGAAAAACAGTCGTCATTTTAAAACCGATATTTATACATTATCTGAAAGCTGAATAAATAAACTCTCCGCTGATGGAGGCTAAGGTTTCTTTCACAATTATTTGAAAATCTGCAATCTGAGGGTGCCAAAAAATTACAAATAAATCAATATTGAGGAAAATCTCCTTTAAAGTTATCCAAATTAAGTTGTTAGCAATGCATGTTACTAATGATTTATATTTACGGTAGGAAATGTACTCAATGTTTTCACGGAACACAGTCTTTATCCTCGTGACCCATACAATGCGTATAGATGGTATGCCATATATAAAACCAAAACTCGTGGTATTTACGCGCAAAAATGGACTTTGTCGTGTATATGATACTCGACGGGTATGACTGTGGGATAGATGCGTGTCATATGCACGTATATATGACCCGCGCGTGTTTGCGTATAATACGCAGTTTTTGCGTGCATGTGACACGCGTCTATCCCACAACCACAATCATACCCGTCGAGCATCATATACACGACACAGGCATTTTTTACGTATAAATACCACGAGTTTTGGTTTTATATCTGGCGTACTATTTATACGCACGTTCATGAAATCGGGTAGAAGCTACTTGAGACTGGTTTTGTATCTAAAACAAAACTTGCAGAAGGCTGAAAATCGCACATCGCATAGGAATCATTTCACTAGCAGGACGGAGGTTGCCAGTTATTTTATTAGCTAACTTCTGAGGGAAATGACGAACTATATAGTCTAGTAACAAGGACTGAGTGGATGAGCCTCCTGGAAATTGTATTAAATCTCCTCCAAATTAGGCTACATGACAAAATTCCTCATTTGCAGTTTAAACGATACTTTTATGAACATAAAACGAACATCTAGACAGATATGTGGATATCTGTGTTCGGTATATAGTTAAGAAATTAAAATTGCACATATAGCCTCAAGAGGTCATAAATGGGCCATTTTACTTGATGGCAGAGATCAAACGTTTTCATAACTAATGATGCTATTTTGCAGATCTCAGCATTTCCCCATCGCAAATAGTTATTTTTGTTTTCTTTGTTGAGCCTCTGTCTCACGGTTTGTTTGACCCATGTGTTTACTGTGGGATTATTTCAGCTGTACTGCTGTCTATGGAGGCTCAGATAGCTCTCTGATTTAATAAAGAATATCTTAACTAGTCTTACAGGTTTGGAACTACATGAGGTTGAGTAATTAATGACAGGATTTTCATTTTAGGCTCAACTTAACCCTGTACTTGCATTTTACATCGAAATCCCTCCAGAGTTCACTGTTTTCATGTAATGGTAATTGTAAATAATACAGACTAATGAGCTACAAGTTACAAAAAACGAGAAAAATAATTCATGCATCAGTCTTTTTCCAAGTGAAAAGATCTGTTGTGTATTTCATTTAGCATAAACAAAAACCAAACAGTAGCGTGAATATTCATGAATAAGCCAAATACAAAAGGTATCTGCTGATAAACACAAAGATGGCTCATCTTTCATCGCTCCTTTGCTCATATCTGGAACTTTATTGGTGTGTGACTGTAATTATTATTTTGTGCTGCATTTTTCTGATTCGGTGGCCCAAAACAGCCCATTTTGTATTGTTCTTACCCTGTGTTCTCTGAGAGACACGGTCGAGTCGAAAACGATTTTTCCCAGCTGGTCCAGATCAATGAAACACACAGACTTGTTTAACCTCTTATTGACCGGCTTTCTCTACACACACAACTTCACAATCATGGAGAATTTCATTTCATTTGTATTGTTTCTGATCTTGAAATAGAAGGTTAACCTATATAAAATATTTTTAACATAAAGATAGAACCTAAAACAGTTTCAGCACAAAATATTACTTTATATGGAATTTATTATTATGATTATTATAAATAATATTGTATTATTTCTAGACATATTTCATACATTTTATTTTTAGGCCAAAACAATTTCATCCAAAAATATTATTATTTTTTTTTTTTTACACACATGTAGTTTGTAAAATTCCAGCCACATATTTTAAATAAGTAAATACATTTATGCAGAAAATAGAATTTTATATGAAAAATAAAATTATTTATATTTCATTAATTTTATATCGATAGAATATTTAGTATTATTATAAAAAATATAGTAATATAATATCATAATAATATTATATATTATATACATTTACTCTTGAAATTTTTTACTTGTTATAGAAACACAGTGTATAGATATGTAAACACACATTTTTTCTGTAATTAGTAAAAATCCAGTCACATCTAAATGATCAATGAATTAATTTTATGTTTGAATAAACATCAACTTTGCACCAAAACTCCGGTCTTATTTGACTCTGACAGGGACTAATCCGTGTGAAATCAATAGAACTGGTTTGATCTGCTTCTTGGGATGGTACGCCGTTAAAGCCCTGATCAGGCTGCGGCGGGTCATCCTCCATCCCATACGAAACACATCGAGCGTTTTCCAGTTCTAGCTAGATTTCTGTCAGTCGCGAGGTCAGAAGCAGGTCTGTGATCGGACGCTGATTGTTCGGGTGCTCTGGCGTGTGTTTAAAGACGGATGCCTGCGGTTGCTATGCATTAACAGGTTGGCAGGCGTCACAGATGCACGATGGGATAGAAACGGTGCCACGAAGCTTAAACCTCAGCAAAGCGAAGCGCTCGCCATCCGTGAGCTGATGGGAGCCGAGGCCCGCTTCCCGCTGTATGAAGATGTAAAAAGCGAACGGTCGTGCTCGGCTAACCAGTATCTCCACATCTCCATGAAAGAAAAGCTGATGATCTGTCAAAATGAAAGATCACCTCTACACGGCTGAATGGAGCACATGCCTGGAGGACACGGGCGTGTGTGTGTGTGTGTGTGTGTTAGAGGTACCTAGCGGCTCGTCCCGGTGGAGTTGACTGGGGCTGGTGTGTGTGTGTGTGTGTGTGTGTTGTGGGTGTGTCTGTGTGTGCTCTAATTTCAGGTGTAACGCCGTGGTGTTGGATGACATGAAGAACACAGAGGGAAGCAGGTGTTGAGTCTCGAGGACCTGCAGAGAGAGAGAGAGAGAAAGAGATTAACTCTCTGATCATCTGGAATATAAAGGATCTTGAAGGGGAAGGAATAAATATCCTCTAAGAAGCGTTACCATTGATATGTGGAGGTTGAACATCATCATTCATGTCCAGGTCAAAAAGCCTTCTCATGTTGACGGTTTTTCCCCAATCCACTTGCAAGTTTTTAACTTAAAAACAGAAAAATAAAATAAAAATATATAATAAATATATGGATATAAAAAGAAACGAATAAAAATGACAAAATACATAAAATGACTAAAACTTTATAATTAAATAGAAAACTGAAAAATATAAAAATTATAAAACTACAAGAAAAATCTAAACAAAAATTGTATTATTAAAATATAACAATACAAAAATACTAAAAAAAGATATAATTATAAATGAAAGGCAAAACATTTCTAAGAAATGTTAAGATTAAAATAAAAACTGAAAATGTATAAATAAAAAGATAACAGAAATGCTAAAAATTTTAAATAAAAACTGAAAATTTAAAAACAAAAAACATAAAATAATAAAACATAATGAAATGAAAACTGAAAATAAATGTAACTATAATTTTAAAAATTAAAACGAAAACTGTATATATTGTTAATATTAAAAGGTTGTATCACTATATTAAATATACGAAAAATAAAAAAATAAATAAATATATATATATATATACAAATTTAAAACTAATAAAAAACATAAAATGATAAAACCTATTAAAATGAAAACTACAATTTAAAAAAAATTTAATGAAAACTAAATATATTGTTTATATTAAATATATGAAAGCATATTTGAACATGTCTATACTATATACTATATACTATACTATACTATATATATATGTTTGTGGTACACAAATGAAAACCAAATACTCACCTGATGATGAATGTATTTGTGAGAGATGCGTCTGTTTTTTTCTGTGTCTGTTGTGACGTTCCGCTGAGTCTATTCTTAGAAAGGCTTATCATGATTAAAAATACTCTGTGAATTTTCTGTTAATCCCTGCGTAGAAGTATTCACACAGCAGCCCTTTCCTCTCAGCGTTGATGTCATGTGATCTGATGAAGTGTGTGACGCCGCCTCAGGTCCCAGCGGACAGGAACCAAGCTGTAAAACACCGCAGTAAACAGAAACCTGGAGGTTATGAGCTGACAAACAGACCTGGAAAAGAACGTTAGTTTAACATTTTGAACATGAATAAGTAAACACATATATTTTAATGTGGACGTAAATGTTTAAATGGAGAAATGTTACACTTTTATCTGCTCATTTCAAATTTGACGCCTGCTGCAGGTCTCAAAAAAGTTGGCACGAGGGAAACAAAGGGCTGAAAAAGCAAGGCATCAGCTGGGAGAACATCTAGCAGATAATTAAGCTAACTGACATGAGCTTCGTAACATGATTAGCTATAAAAGCGGTGTCTTAGAGAGGCGGAATCTCTCAGAAGTAAAGACTCCAATCTGTGAAGGAGAGCGAGAAAAGACCGGAAAAAAAAATCTCTGTGCATAACGAACAAGACCAAAAACCTTTCTTGGATGCACCTGCAGATGTCAACAAAGGAAGCCATATGTAAATGTGCTCCTATAGGCCATGTTTCAAAGTGAAAAAGCGTTTTATATCCAGATTTGACCAATTCTCCAAGCAGCCTCTCTGATGGTATGGGGGTGTATGAGAGCAAGACACTATGAATACTGAAAGGTACATAAAGCAACATATGCTCCCCTCCAGATGACGTCTATTTCAGGAGGACAATCAGCTATTACAACAGAAGGTCTAGCGTCCAGATCTTTCACCTGTAGAGAACATTTGGCGACCACAAACTCTCCAGCAGCTGGAAACCTATAAGAATGGGACCAACCTCCAGAAAGTCAGATGTCTTCAAACTATTCTGAAAAGAAGAAGAGATGCTCCACCCAAACTATATTAAAACATGTAGCAGGCGTCACATTAGAATTTTTTTTTTGCATAAAACTACAACTATTGTGAATAAAATTTTGGCTCGTGTTTTTTTAAATTATCATTTTATTCAAATTTAAAAAATATATTTATTTATGTATTTAATCCATCATTTGTCTATGATATTCCAGATACCATTTTATTGCTTTTAGCAAAACAACCATTCATCAAAGAAAATGAACATGTGATTAGTTTAACAAAACTTATATTCAACACTGGAGAATATTATTTTGTTATATGTCTCCTGAAATTGCGTAAGGAATTGCATTTTTGTTAAATCAGGAAATTCTGAATTCACTTATTTTTAAAAATGTAAAAATATATTTCATGAAAAAGAAAACATTGTAATGTTGGCTGCATATTTATAAGGAAAAATAGTATTATTATTTAACAGAACAAATTGTATATTTTACTATATAAATAGTTTTTTCAAAGTTCAGTTATTTTTTAAAAAATATGCACTATATTTATTATCCATTTATATATATATATATATATATATATATATATATATATATATATATATATATATATATATATAATTTATTTTGTATTTTTTTAAAATATATATATATATATATATATATATATATATATATATATATATATATATATATATATAAATAAACTTTGAATATGTATCTTATTGTAAATTTAAAATAACTTATTGTAAAATTAAAAAGACATTTAACGAAACTGTGACTGTAAAACTACATGTGTATCATATAGGAATCACCCATATGTACATATAACCAAAACACACACACACACACACACACACAGTTCTGTATCTTGCTAACTGCTTCAAAACAAGTAAACATAACTTTTCCAGACAGACTGGAGAAAACACTCTGAGCTTTCTTGAAAGCTCTGCAAAGTCAGCCAATCACATTAGAGCTTACCGGATTGAAAAAGCGCTTGCGTTTCCATCGAAACATGCCTCAGACGGTCAGCGGACGGACGGCGGGTGTCCCGAGATAAAAGAAGGACGTCTGGTGCAGGTGAAAGTGAGAAAAGAGAGTGAAGGAAGTCTTTCATCTTAAACCTTCTCCTCTCCAGTTACTGCTCTCACACACAGACACATCTTCAAACACACCCTTGATTAAATATTGAAGAGCGCCCATGGCTCTCTAACAGAACACAACCTCCAAAAAAAAGGGCAGAGGAGGCTTGCTTCTAACCCAAGGAAACATTCTCCTGCGAACAGCATCTGCCTTGGTGAAGCACTGCTATCAACCAATCAGATTTCAGAGTTGGGCTTCAAGCTGATTGAACAGGTTTAAAGGGACAGTTCACCCAAAAAGCATTTGTGTTGCTACAAACTGTGTGAGTTTCTTTCTGCTGTTCAGCACAAAACTGTTTTGAAGAATGTCGGTAATCAAACAGTTGCTGGTATCCATAATCTTTTTTTTTTGTTGTTGTTCATGCGGCTAACATCAACTTAATATTGGGCGATAATAAGTATGATAAAACATGAAAAGAAAACAAAAAGTGTTTCACTGCCATCTTGTGGTTGTTTTACTCTTATTCGAGAGACCTGTTCAAACAAACAGGATCCTATTCTGTGTGAAAAACCATAATTCCGCCATAATTCACGCTATACAGGAACTTGTGTGGTCACGTGACAAAGAGAACGAAAGAATTATTGCGGTCAATTTAATTTGAAAGTCAATTAATTACCCGGCAGCTGTTTCGAGAACGGAGAGTCCTCCAAATGTTCTCCACCGACGGATTTGAGGGGAAACCACCAAAACCAGAAAATCTCCCTCAGTTTGGCACAAATATTTGGCAAAAAATTTGGCAGAGATCGTGTATTTTCCCAAAAGCTGGCCTTCGTGATTAGCGATTAGACCTTTGTGATCGTTTGGTCGTCTTTTCGCGTCCAAAGTGAACTTAAACGCGATCTTAATCTTAACTCTGAATACTTTTTACACAAAAAGTAGTACAATTCACAGACTTACCTGATAAAAGTATAAATAAAGACTAGTTCTGTTTACCTGGCAGACACTGATCCCAACGGCTGGCGCTCAACGGTTGGTCTGCTGTTGCTATGGTTACCCCCTCGGCTGGCGCGACTTCTTTTCTGAAACTATGGAAACTCCCGCTCTTTCTGCCTTGCTCGCCGTTCTAAGCTATTAACTTAAAGCGAGATATAAAATTGAACGTTTTAATACATTCGTGGTCGTTTTAACACAGCATTTAGTCAATTTGCGGGACAGACCTTAACCGCTGGTTCGCTCAGCTATTTTCAATTGTAAAACTTTCAACCGATTTCTAGTTTGTTCTACAAAAAATGTAAATCGTAGGCGTTTAGAGCGCAATGCGCATTTTCAAGGCAGTTTTGGTTAAACGGACGCCGTAAAAAACGCATACAATGGACTGTATTAACATGAAGGAATTTCCCTATTGATTTTTATTTAGCGTTGCATTTTAGAGGTAATGGAAATGTCTGTAATGCCTCTTGGCAGGAAATTATCATAAAAATTTTTACAGTATGTTTCTATACTAAACGTCTGATTCATCAAGCATACAATATAGCATCCTTTCAGCCGCTTCGCCCAACTATTCCTTCTACCCCGTCGTATCGAAGACGCATGCTGCAATAAACGTCTTCACGTCATCGTTTCAAAGAGAGAATGACGTGAGAGATTTCACTGAGGGGAAAAAACGCTTAGCTCAGCAAAACTTTACGTTTTTCTAAAAAGCTCGGGGCCTGCTCTTCATACACACACAGCAGCCTCTTTTACGCAAACCACGTTTCTCTGACTAGTCATGGATCGAGTTTTGCGCAAAAAGACGTCGGCGTTTGCTCAAGGGGGAGAATCTAAAGTTGCTCAGTTTAAGAATCTGTTGTTGGGGTCTGATTCACTTTTCGCTTTGGTTTATTTTTCCCCTCAACAGTGCCGTTTGTGGCGCTTGCGTTGCACTCTCGCCTTCAGTTACATTCGCTGTCGACAGTGATCGGCAGAAATTAAAAAAACCCAGTTTCAGAAACCAAAAAGCTAAAAACACCCACACAATCGCGCTTCATTTCTGCGGAAAAAAGGCCTTAGCATAAATGTGAAAATATCTGCACATCTGTAGTTTCACAACGCATTTCTGTGAAAAGCATTTTAAGATAAAACTTATAGCTTGTGCCGACTTCGAAAGGATTGAAATAAACCGGTACTCAAGCCTCTAAACCATCAAAACCTAAACCTTATCTTCACCACAAAGACCGCCTTGGTAAACCAGTTTGGTTTTACTGGTGAAGGGCAACAAACCGGCACTAAAAAAAAAGTTCACGCTAAGCTAGTATATTTATGAGAGCTTGAAAATATGAGCAAAACCACTACATCTAGATCCGCTCCGATGCTTTATGCAACTGGATATAAAACGTAAGGTCGTGAGAAAGATTTAAGATACTGATAGGACTTCTCAGAAAAACACTTTCACCAGCTTATCCGTTAATGACCCCCACTTTCGTGGAATAAAGGCAAAGAACCGTACGCTATCTCTTCAGGATCACGATCACACCTTGAAAGCGGTTTCTGGTAAAGGCCTCTTCACCAGAAAGCTTCGCGCTGCAGAAATGAACCATGGCCTGGCAGAAGAAACCCTGCAGAACTGCCATTTCTCGTCTATCTCCACCCACTGCGGCTTGAGCCAGAGACGGAAAGAAACAGCCCAATGGCAGAGTACGCGATGAACGCAACCGTACTGTACAGGAACTGCTGGCAATTACCAGTAATTAGCATGCATTTACATTAGCTGGAACCTGAAAGAGCTGCGCATCAGTATTTGTTGAGCGTGCATGCGTACGAAATATTAGCCAATCAATGAATAGTGAAATTGGTATCATTTTAAAATGTGCGGTTCAGTTATTCTTCTTACAACAGTGTGTCCATTGGGATGTCACGCCAAAAAAACAACACTAAAAATCATTAAAAGTGTCAAAACTCGTATCGATCATTGTCACTAAGCTTTGAGAGGATCAAAAATAAGCAAAAAGATAAAAATGCATTAATGAAACTTCACGTCATGCACTGAAAAAAATCGTTTTGACGTACGAATTATAAAC
>NW_025048355.1:1530000-1542500 GCF_018831695.1 Puntigrus tetrazona | reverse complement strand
TATATATATATATTATACATACATATATATATATATATATAAAATCATAATCAAAATAATCATAAAATATGTGTATATATATAATAAATATATATATATATATATATATATATATATATATATATATATATATATATATATATATATATATATATATATATATATATATATATATATATATATATTTTTTAGCCATTTCTTTTTGAACACAAACATGAAAATATTTCACAGTAACTGAAGAACTTCTTCATTTCCGGCTAGCAGCATTTATTGATATGTTTTTATATTAGTGAAGGTCGTTTGGTAATTTCTATTGCATTATGAACTGATACAAGCGAGTAATTATTTTTGTAATAGTTTAGACATTAAAGATTAATACATGCGTGCATTATATATATATATATATATATATATATATATATATATATATATATATATTTGAAAAAGTGTGTTCTATACATTAAATATATATATATAAATGATCTAAAAATAGATTAAATTATTTTTAAAATACTAAGTGAATTTATATATGCACAAGACATTATTCAAACAAAACCTTTTTGTATGCAATTATGACAGCACTATTATATATATGTTATTAGATCATATAATTATCAGTATATATGCGTGTAATATATATATATATATATATATATATATATATATATATATGTGTAATATATATATAACATTTAAATGTTAAGTGCTATTGCATGCATATTTAAACTTTTTGTTATGCACGCTGAAGCTTGCTCAAAACAGAGCTCATTCCCTGATACACAGAGGGTTACCTCTCAGGTTAGGTCTGTCCGTCTGACCCCAGCGGTTCCCGCCGCTCTGTTCCCGCAGCTGCAGCCGGCAGATCAGGTCTCCAGCGCTCCCCTGACGGTCAGCTCGGCCTGGACTCGTAAGACCGTGGCTCACTCGCTCCTGTACAACTTCACCAGCGTGATGATCGACACGTGCAGAGCCGTCAACTACATGAGCAAACACAGAGCGGCGCGCCGGGCCGAAGACGCCAAGAGACCCGCAGAAGACAAGAACTAACCCACGCCGTTATTTATTGATTTCATTCAGGGAAGAATAACTTAATATTTATGAGCCTGTGCTGTTAACTTATTGAGTGTTGAGCGACGCTGATATTTATAAACGCGATATTTATATGCCGGTGTTTTCTATTTAATGTAAACTGGGATTTTTATCATGTGCGCGATGCTGAAAATCAGTGCCGATGCATGTATTTATGAACTCGTTTCATTTATTTGAAACCGATTGTTTACAATGATCATCATGTATTCAATAAAAAAACAAAAAAAAAACAAAAAGGAAACGAACACGTCTTGCGTGTTTCTCAGCGAGGAGGCGAAAGTCTTAAAACAGCGGAGAAGTATTTACATCCAGCGCAGAGTCCGGTCTTCATCCCCAGAGCAAGCTGAAAGAGAGAAGAGATGAGCGCAGGCCGGTCTTCGGCGGGGGTCTGAGATAAAGCAGGCGCGCGTCTCACCTGAGGACCGTGGGTTCAGGCATCCCCGGATCGGCTCCTCGCTTGAAGCCTGCGGCGCAAACAAATAAAAAACACTCAGAAACGTGAACTGGGTTGCAACAACATGCAACAACAAAAAAAACACGATGTGGCTAAGTTGGCGGTGATTGGCCGGCGCGTGATGACGTCATATAATTAAAAAAAAAAAAGACACCCGACGAAAAACTCGCCAAACTTCAAGGAAACAAGAGTGCATAAATGGTATAACATTTGATTAAAACAGTGCCTTTTTGATTCCCGGTCATTTATATGCACAATTTCTAGTATTTGTGCATGCTTTAAATTGCTATTTCAACGTTGCAATTCTTTTCTAAACGGACTTGTTACGCGGCGGCATTGATTCAACTTTATTTCCGCGCATCTCCATCGAACCACCCCCATAACATCTGTGCATCACGCCAGACTCCAGGACGGTTATAAGGTCCATCACCAATAAAGTAAACCTGGCATTTAGAGATGATTTTTAGTGGCTGTGCCCGGATCGGTAGCGCTGGCTGTCACGAAAACAATACCTTAAAAGAAAAACACACAGGTTTCTACAATCAGAAATCATTCCTAGCGTTTACCGGTGGGGTTTTTTCCTGCATAAAACGATAAAAAGTTTAAAAACCACATTTATTCAAAATATAGACCTTTCCTGGCAATATAAAGCACTTCTTGCCGAACGGCGGTGCGTTTTCTTAAAAGACATTTCTATTTTAAATGCTCTCGTTTAATTTTTTAAATCATTTTTTTAGTCAATTTTTTTAGTCGAGAATCCAGGAAAAAAACTAAAAAAAAAAAACAATTTAGTTTTAAAATGTAAAAATGCATTTCTACATAAATCACTGCATTTTATTATTACGTAATAAAATATTACATAATGAAATGATGCAATTAACAACGCGTAATTGTAAAAATATATAATTATAAAATTAGATTGAATGGCTATTTTACATATCTAAAATGCATAAATGATATAATAGCTACATTTAGAAAGGTAACATTTATTTTGAGTAAATCTGAAATATACATTCAGATGAGAGAAAAGCGTCTTCTCCCCCTTTGCTTCGGTGGTTTCTGTAATTCCCTTCATTCTCAGCAGTGTTCCTCATTACTGTAACTCATTTAAATCTACAAGAAACACTGCATTCAGACCTCAGGAGAAAACCTGTTCAGTGCTCATTAACAGCACGCAAAAAAACTCATTTTTAATTCACTTTTTGCGTTCTTGTCAGCTTTCGGCGAGACTCACTAAAAACACAAAACAGCCGTTATTTAATACAACGCTGAGATGTATATAATGCAGCTCAACGGCGACAAATAAGATGCTAAATCAATAAAAAGTACAGTATCTTTGAGCAAAGGCTGGCCCGGGTTTCACCGACTGGTCATGGGTTTCTCTGACGTCCACGTCTGTATTACACCAGCGTGTGAAAGCGCCGGGATCCGGGGCCCGGGGCCAGAAAGTCCTGCGTTGCAGCTCGATCTCGGGCGACCCTTCCTGTTTTCAGCCGATAGTGACGGACGGATCTCGAAGAACTCGCGCGTCACGCCTGATTCATCTCCACTTACTTCTTGAGCAACACGCTCAGAGTGAGCCGCGGCGGACGACACACACTCTTCTGCTTTTCACGTCCTGATATCACACACACACACTCACACACACTCACACACACTCACACACACTCACACACACACACACACACACACTCACACACACACACTCACACACACACACACACACACACACACACACACACACACACACACACACTCACACACACTCACACACACACACACACACACACTCACACACACACACTCACACACACTCACACACACACACACACACACACACACTCACTCACACACACTCACACACACACTCACACACACACTCACACACACACTCACACACACACACACACACACACACACACACACACACACACACACACACACACACACACTCACACACACACACACTCACACACACACACACACACACACACACACACACACACACACACACACACACACACACACACACACACACACACACACACACACACACTCACACACACACACACACACACACACACACACACACACACACACACACACACACACACACACACACACACACACACACACACACACACACACACTCACACACACACTCACACACACACACACACACACACACGCGCGCCGGGGCCGGATCACACAAACCACGCTTTGAGGGACCCTTAAAGCTTTTATTTAGCTCATTAAATGTGATACGTGGAGATGAAATACGGATTTTAGCTGAAACTATCATCCGGCTTATTTAATTTTAATTTGTAATAATCGTGTGTGTGTATATATATATATATATATATATATTTTATAGAATTAAAATATTATATTTTATATAGAATTGTATAATATTTATAACTAAATGTTACAAGATTTGAAAATTATATTTTATTTATCATGAATTTTTCAGATGTATAATGTAGTATGTTGATATATTCATGTTCATATTTATAATTATAATAATTATAATTCTTAGTTTCAATAGATGCTGTATTTGTATTACATTAAAAAAAAAAACAAAAAAACTATTCCATATAATCTATTCCATAATCTACTTATAACATTATTGATATACAATAATATTTATATGTTGTATATATGTACTACACACACACACATATATGCATCATTAATCATTTGACAGCACTAGTAAAAACTGGGAAGAAGTTATTTGGGAAAAATATACTAAAATAATATATATATATATAAAAAAAATAAAAAAATATATATATATATACACACACAACAATAAATTCATGATAAATAATTTGTTTTTATTAAAATGTGCAAATTCCGTAATATTTAGCTATTCTAAAATTCTATGAATGAATAATAATATAAAAATATATGTATAAATTATTACAAAATAAAATTGGACCATGATTCAACACTTATACAAGCCAGAGATCTCTCTTTTTCACACACACACACACACACACACACACACACACATATATTCTAAATATATTTACTTTATATAGTTGTATGTTACATATAACTTTTATTCATATTTATTATATTTCTATATACTATATTTGTATGGTAGCCCTGTATTATTAGTATATATTTATATTACATCATTTTAATTAATCACCTGTCTTTTAAAGAATCTGTTTTTATAACCGTTGCAGATCATAAATATGGATTTTTTTTTCTATATATTTACATAATTGAATGCACGCTCCTGATATTTCAGGCTGTATTTGTATTTTCCGTGCGGTGCTGCTTCAGACTCGTAACAGACACACTAAAAGCTACTGCTTCCTCTCGCATCTCGTTTCCCGTCAGGCAGGCAAATCTCTGGATCAGAGTCTAGAGCGCCCGAGGACGACCTCTGACCCCGTCCCGTCTAAACCACGTTAAATCAGACGAGAGCTTGAGCGACCAATTAAAAAACACGCACTGTTTATTTCTCGTAACTGACGCCAGAAAAGAGAGCGATAAACTCACAATCGTACAAAACCCCCACGGCTGACGTTCAGATCACGCAGTTCTGACTTCATTACGTTTTTCGTCTCACCATTGAAAGAGAAAAAGCCTTATTTGTCGTTCAGTGGCAGGAATGGGCTTCTATAGCGTCTTTAATTGCTATTAACTAATAATAATAATAAGCAAATATATTTATCTGCAATCCTGTATTATAAATTGCTATCAATACACACAAGTTTGCTATATGCCTGGTGCAAAAAAGGAAATTCAAACACAGAGCAGGAAGTAGAAATCACCTTCAGAGCGAACACTAAATCTGAGGATCAGCTGCTTAAAGGGACGGTTCACCCAAAAAATGTAAATCTCATTCTCTAGCGTTTCTGAACGCGTCGGAGTTTCTTTCTTGCGTTGAATGCAGAAAAAGACACCTGGAGAATGATAGCGGCCACAGAGTTATCACTGACCTCCACCGATGGCAAAGTCAATGGGTGCCATCAGCTGATTGGTTTCTTTCAGGTGAACTGTCTCTTTAAATCTTGGAAGGGGCTTAGATTTAAAGAGACAGCGCTGACGGACGCTTCCAAGACAGCATTTATGTGGAGGTTATAAAAAATGTAATAAAAAAAAGGTTTTATTATTGGGGGGAGGGTCGAACATTAACGGGTTTGATTCGGACCAACTTTCCTGTGTCAGAACCGCTTTAACGTGTAAGGTTTTTCCAGACGCCATCTTTAGAAAGGAAGCTGAATTTCTTCCAGGTCAAAGGGGTTGAATTATTTCGATCACCCTCAAATCGTGGAAAGCACATTATCTGTATGACACGCTCCCGTGAATTCTCACTAACACTGTAGAAAAAAAAGCAAGCATTTAACGTTTCATTGTTGATCTACACACGCCTACATTAAATCGACCACCGCGCTCTGGACAGATACATGTTTTTCTGCTCGCCTAAGCTGCACTTATTTGATCAAAAATACAGTCAAAAAATTGTTAAATATTATTGCAATGTAAAAAAAAAAATTCTACGTGAGCCCGTTTTAAAATGCAATTTATTCCTGCGATCAAAGCTGGATTTTAGCGTCGTTACTCCAGCGTCACGTGATCCTTCAGAGATCATACTAACAGCATTAAGACGGCGATGCTCGACGTGAAAGTGACGCGTGACTTTCATCCGGCTCTAAACGCGTCTCAGGAGCCTGAAGCGAGCTCGGATCGGCGACGGTGCGGAAGTGAGGTGTTTACTGACCCAGGTACAGGACGGTGGGGATGAAGCCCCAGCGGATGATGAACTGGCCGCACTGGAACACCTGCTGCAGCCGCTGCTTGCTCTCTTTGCTCAGTTTGGCCATGATTTCGCGCAGGTTCGAGCGTCTCTGGATCCGACGCGGAGCGGTGAAGGGCACGGAAGAGCGCAGGAAGCACGCGTATGCCGGAAAGCGCGCGGCGGGGATCCTGGGCGACAGTTTTACGACAGTCGCCGAAAACAAGCGCCACGCTGCCACCTAGCGGCCACTCCGATTAAATACATAATAAACACCATAACAGGACGAGAGAACAAGAGCGGGTACAATGTAGAAAAAAATAAACGTTTTATTTATGGAAAATGTATTATATTTATAAGCATGCAATTTGACAGTTTCCTTGATTGACTTGATTGACTAACGAAAGGCAAAAAAATAAATAAAAAATCAAACATATTTCTTAATACTACTTACTACTATTATATTTTATTTGGCTTTGTTGTTATTTCAAAATGTCATCAGTGTAAAATAGTGGCCATACAGGGGACACCAGGACTAAAGCAATTACGGTGTAGAAAATAAAAATAATTATTTTATCATTTTAGTTTGAAAAACGTGTCATTCATGCCAAATTAATTTATTTCAATTGCTTAACAGTGAAATATAAAAAGCAAAAGCCTGCACTATATATCTATATATATATATATATATATATATATATATATATATATATATATATATATATATATATATATGTTTTTTTTTCCTTTTATAATTCTAATAAATTTACATAAAGCAAAAAAATTATATATATAAATTTATATATATATATATATATATATATATATAAAAATTATTATTGAATTATGAAAGGCAAATACAGTATACAGAGAAAAAATTATTGCACTGTATATGAATTATGTAGGTGTTATGTTCAATTGTAAATCTTTTACTATGAATTTAGATTGAATCAACTCAGCTGGCCTGTATTACATAAGTGTTTAAAATTAGATTTTTGATTGAAATTGTCTGGAATTGAATTAAAATAATCTAGATTTAAAGGGTCCTACTAAAAGGACTTAACGTTTTCTTACAAAATAAAAACAAAATGAACAATTATTATATTTTACAAATTAGTTTATTTACCAATTCTCCACAAATAATTGATTAAAAGACTTTCTCATTTGAATATAAACGAATAAATCCATAAAACATTTAAAAGATCAGCAGTGTTTCGTGACAAAACATTCAACAATTAAACTTAAAATATATTTAGATACAAAAGTAGTTGTTTTTTTTTCTTACCGAATAAAAATCCAGAGTCAAATTGAAATAGAAATCTTTATTTTCAGACTGTAACCACGTTACTTCTTTTGGACAAAAGTCAAAAAAAAAAAAAAAAAAAAAAAAAAAAATGACTGTAGCACAATAATATTTACAATTCACAACAAAAATATTCACATTCTTCAAATAATCTGAGCACAGATACGAGCACGGTTATTAATGAGCCACTTCAAATTAAAAACACAAACCATTATGAGCAGAAAACGTCTTCAAAAATACCATCGTCTTAAAAAGAAGAAGAAGAAATAATCAATAAAATCAGATGAAGACCTCAAAAACCCCCCAAAAAAACCTCAATGCTATCATCAGCTTCGTTTTTAAAATCAAGAAATGATTTCTGGCTAATAATCACACTGTTTGAAGGGTCTCTGCATGACATCGGTGGGACGGCCGGTTAACTAATACCAGTTTAACCACCAATACTAACCCGCCCGCCCGCCTCAAAGAGTCTCTTACGGCCTCGCATACAGCAATTCATATCATAACCATATTGCTTTAGAAAAAGACAGCTATCAGTCAGATTACTTCAGGACTTTCCGGCTAATCGAGCAACTAAAACTCCGGAGACTGCGACGTAATGGCTTCGGCTCGGAGCCCAGTGCATGCTGGGACACGCAGAGAAGAGGAAGTGCAGATCGGAGGAATCGCTATTAAAAATACACAACATCGGACTTCACGTCGAGTAAAAACACTTCAAAAACACACGACTTTTGCGATCGCGGAAAAAAATGAAATAAAATGGGAACTTCCTGTAAGGTGCTGCGGTTTCCCGCCACAAGGGGGCGGCGGCGAGCGTCTCCGTTTAGGCTCAGAGGTCAGAGGTCACGCCCAAACCCACTTTAAATGTTTAGAAAACCTGCTCAGAGACTGCGTTTATATGATAAAAATACAGTAAAAACTAACGGTAAGTTAAACATCGCATGTATATGTATGCAATTCGATTATTTCCTTGAATTGCTTAAACATTAAAAGGCAAATATAATTAAAAAAATCCCAGTCAAATGTGTTTTAATTACACTATTAATTTAGTTAGCTTTGTTACTAATTAAAAAATGTAATGTTATAATGTAAATGAGTTAAATTAGTGAATAACCAGAGAAATGTTTTGTTTCGATTTAAATTTCAGCAAGATTTTCCCCTGAATTCCTGGAAACGGTGCCGGCTTCTGTTTGGATCTCAGTGCATGCTGGGATACGTCAAGACGACAAACTGCAGTTTGCATACGTAAAAATCAACTAATACAAAATTACACAACACCCGACGCCACGCGATTAAGACTCTCGCTTCGGATTTAAACAGCTCGGGTTCGTAATCGTAAAAAAGATTTTCGTAATACGTCCGCATCTGCATTAAAAATACACGAACACTTCGAAAATACACGACTCTGGTAACCGATCACTGACGAAAACCAGAGGAGGAGGGAAAAAAAAGACTTCCTGTAAGGTGCTGCAGTTTCCCGCCACAAGGGGGCAGCGGTGAGCGTCTGCGTTTAGGGTCACAGGTCAGAGGTCACGCGGACGCCCAAACCCAAACACACTTTGTAAATGTTTTAGAAACTCTTCTGCTCACAGAGGCTGCGCTTGTATGAAAAATACAGTAAAAAAAACAACTAAATTAAATATTGCATGTATATTTTAATAATTTCCTTAAATTGATTAATAACGAAAGGCAAATAAAATAAAAATCCCAGTCAAACAAATATTTTTAGTTACACTATTATTTTATTTTGCTTCGTTGTTGATTAAAAACGGCGCAATTAATACAAAATTAAATATTATTTGCTAGCGTGTGCATTTTCGACAGTTTGCCAAAGGGAAGTGTGTGACTTTTTCTGGTCAGATTTCCTCTTTGTTTGTAAGCATCCGAATTCCTGGAAACCGGCGCGACGGAGCCCAGTGCATGCTGGGATACGTAGAGAAGAGGAGCAGTTCACACAAAAACAAAAAAAAACGAGTAATAACACAACGAAAGTGTCCGAATGGGCGTTAAAAATACGCAACTTCACGTGAAACCGACTCCGATTTAAATCGGATTTTCCTCTCGGGTTCATAATCAAGCATCCGAAGTCCCAGCGATACGTAACCGTTCGCACGCGTCGACAAACATACAAAACGCTCATAGTGAGTCCGAAACGGCATTTAAAAATACACGAACACTTCAAAAATACACAACTTTCCACTGACGGGAAAAAATAAAACAGACTTCCTGTAAGGTGCTGCAGTTTTCCTCGCCACAAGGGGGCGGCGGCGAGCGTCTCCGTGTGGGGTCACAGGTCAGAGGTCACGTGGATGCTGATGGTGGGCGAGCGCTGCCGGTGCGGGTGGGCGGGGCTTAGGTGCTCCGGATAAGCCCCGCCCCCGTCGTCCGCCTCTGCGACGTGATTGGCCGTGGGGCTGGAGGCGAGGGCGCTGCTGACCTGCTCGAAGGAGCGCGAGAAGACGGCGCTAGCGGTGCGCGACAGACTCAGCGAGCCGCTCTTGGTCAGCGTCAGGCGTTTGAGCGACAGCAGCTCCAGGTTCTCGCTCATGGCGCGGACGGTGGCCTGTTTGCGCGACAGCTGCTCGGCGCCGCCCGCCGCGTCCTTGTCTTTGCTGGAGCGGGCCGTCAGCCGCCGCAGGCCCTTCCCGGCCGGTTTCCCGCCGCCGCTGCCGCTGATGACGATGGTCGGAGGGCTGCTCGGAGCGGCGCACGCCTGCGTACAGATGCCCTCGTCCACCTCGGCGATCTCCGTCAGCTCATCCGGGGAACCCAGATCCACTGCGTCTGGGAGGGAGAGAGCATTAAAAAAAAAAAGCTTTAAGAAAAACAACAACAAAAACTTCTGCTCATAGAGGCTGCGTTTATAAGATGAAAACTACTGTACTGTCGTGAAATAATTTTGTAATTCAAAATAGCTGTTTTCTATGTGAATATCTGGGACCACAAAAGCAGTCATCAGTGTTTATATATATATATGTGTGTGTGTGTGTGTGTGTGTGTGTGTGTGTGTGTGTGTACACGCATATATATATACACACACACACACGCATATATATATATACACAGACAATAAATCAGAAATGTTTTGCAAAAAGCAGATCAGCATATGAGAACGATTTCTGAAGGATGACGCTAAAAATAAAAAAGTGAAGGTTTGATCACCGAAATAAATTTAATTTTAACAGACATCCACATAGAAAACAGCTGTTTTACATTGTAATAATATTTCACAATATTACAGATTGCAGTGAATTTTTGACCAAATAAATGCAGCCTGGGGGAGCAGAAAAGTGTGTTAAAAAATTATTATTATTATTGTTATTAATTATAGGCTGAATCCCACAAATTAAATGTCCAAGTGATTTTTCACTACCAAAAAAATGTAATAATAATAAAAAAAAAAAAAAATAAAAAAAATAAATAAATAAATAAATAAATAAATAAATATATATAAATATAATATATATATATATATATATATATATATGGTATCAAATTTTCAATATTCAAGTATCAAAATAAAACAAAAAACAAATTTCTAGACAGTTATTTGTGAGATTCAACCTACTAAACCAGACATTTTAATTGCATTTATTTTAGTTTAGAAATTGGTTAATAAGCAGCAGATTTTAGAATCAGGGATGCTTCTTCTTCAACGCAATGTGATTTAAGAGCCTCGGATGAAAATACACAAACTCTACTGTAAGAGTGTTTTCAGGAGATGAAGGACAGTCTGAAAGCGGAGGAGGCTGGTGGGATGCTTGAAGGGAAAAGGAACAACCAGAAGCTCAAACTAAAGGAGGAACGCAGACCGACAGGAAGTCCAGGTCAGTGAGGGAGGGACGGCTCTGTCTGACGCATCACTTCCTGGCAGCCTGCGTCACCTAAAGGGAGGCGGTTCCCCCGGCAACCCAGCGGAGAAGCGGCGGGAGAAAGCAGCTCTGGCTGGATGAAGACACTCGGGAGCGGAAGAGAACAGAAGTGTGGAGTGAGGTGAGCGAGACAGGAAGTGAGTCCAGGGTCAGTCACGGAGAGATGAAGAGACGTTCAGGAGAAGCTCCATCCACATCGGTCACATGACCTCAATAAAACATCCTGATTCATCTCCCAGGACAAATAAAACCTAATCAGATCTTATTACCATGATTAGAATAATAACAATAGCTTTAAACAGTAGAATTATATCTAATTGTAACCTATAAATGTTATAAATTACAACATTAATAATAATAATAATAATAATAATAAATAATAATAATAATAATATAAATTAATAAAATAATAGATTTAAATAATTCTAATTGTTTAAGAATAGATGAGTATTTATTATTATTATTATTATTATTATTATTATTATTAATTGCTTTTATAATATATTCAATAAAATGACAATCTTAATTATAATATCATAATAAATACTTTATTATAATGTTAATTTTTTATATATATATATATATATATATATATATATATATATATATATATATATATATATATATATATATATATATATATATATATAAAATGGTAATATAATAACTATATAGTATAACACTACAATAAAAGCACAATATTTATATAGTCTATATACAGCGCTAATAATAATAACAATAATAAAAACAATAATTGAATTGAATGTTTGTACATTAAGATTTACACAAAAATGTATATTAAAATGTTTGTATATTTATATATTTTTTGTATATTAAAGACAAACTAAAATATGAAATATGCAATACAAGTAATTTTTTAAATACCTGCATATTGCTTATGTATATTTACATATTAAATGCAATGTGTATAAATTAGTGATGTCCAAAATAAAACGTTTGTTTACAGTATGTGTATTTATTACATATACATAAATACACACACAGCAGACATGTACATATTTAGATCTACTT
>NW_025048355.1:1482500-1510000 GCF_018831695.1 Puntigrus tetrazona | reverse complement strand
TAATATAATAATAATAATAATAGTTGTTGTTGTTGATATAATGATAATATTTTGTTGTTATTAATAATATAATAATAATTGTTGTTGTTAATATAATAATGATAATATTTATTATTGTTGTTGTTGTAATATAATAAAAATAATTATGATAGTTGTTAATATAATGATATTATTATTATTATTATTATTATTATTATTACACACATGCATGTATATTTAAGTAAAATAAATATCTAAAAAGTTTATATTACAAATACTTAATATAACAATATAAACTATATGGATATAAATGTTTTTTTAATATGTACAGTGCGTGTATTTATATATACATAAACATACACAGTACACACGACTATATAAACAAACACTTCGCATGCTATTAATCATTGCTCTTCAGTATTAAATATTAATTACGTTATTTATTATGCATTATATTATTTATTAATATTATTAAAAATAACCAACACACATACACATACACATAGTATTAAATACATTATTATTATTAATTGTTGTAATATTAAAAATATATTTTTATTTTACATAATAAAACATATATTCTTATAAACACTGCTCTATATCGCTACTTTCTGTATTATTGGTAGCATGAGTCGTGTATAATGTCGAACCGGTTCGTGACATTAGTGTGTTATCACACACCTGATTAACAATAACACAACACATTACTAAACCACTATTATCATCACAATACGGCAAATTATCCATTAAATCTAAACCCTATTTTGCATTAAACCATTGTACCCGAACACATGAAACGATCCATTTAACAGGCTAAACAACATTTGCGCTTCTCACTTTCAGCATGAAAATCACACGAAACATAAACCACAACAAGCTGCCTCTCTGCCAGAGCCAAACACATCCTTCCTCGTCTTCAGAGAAACCTCAAACCACCGCGCGCCCAAAACCTAATCAATCTGGATCAAATGCGATAAGGAGGAGACCGAAGCGGTCGATCACGTCAGCTCGCAGCGCTCAGGAAAGGAAAACGGCCAACAGGTTTCACAACCAGAAGAAGCAACGTTGTGAACTTTCTTTAGAGTCACGTGATCGGCTCAAACCCAAAGCCCCGCCCCTTTATCGATGATATAATCGGACTATAATTGAATCTACGTTCGCTGAAAATGACGACGCTTACGTCTTAATATCGTAACGCCTTACAGCTGTCTTCGGCGAACAAAAAGAGTCAATAAAATTCGCAACAATTAATTATTTACATTTATTATAACATTCACACGGTGCTCAAATTGGGATCTGTAATATTTATTAATGTTTTTAATAATAATTTATACGGTAAAAAAAAATTAATTAAATAAATACACGCCTGATTCAAAAAGGGGGTCTTTTTATAAATATTAAATTTACAAACTAGGCACGATGTCTACTGGAACGCTAACAAATTCAATCATTTTTAGGTTTTTTTTGTTTTGTTGGAAAACCAAGACAAAACATTAAAAAACACATTTTGGGTATTTATTTTATGCAAAAAAAAAAAAAAAAAAAAAAAAACGAGTGTGAAAAAACGTGTTCGGTATTCCTATTTTGTTCAACTTCAACCAAGATAAAATAAAGTTAAAATAAAAATATTTTATATTAATTCACGGTATACGAGTACAAGTGCAGCTCTGTTTAACACATTTGACCACAACTTACTGCAAAAAGCACAAAAACTTTTTTATTAAATTAAAAAACCAAAAAAAATCCCAAAACACAAAGCCAAGAAGACCTATTATAATATTTGCATAAGCCAACTATACAATTTACGAGCTCCATTTAACACATTTGACCATATTTTTACCCCAGAAACAGTAAACACAGCGCAGTCAGCTGACTAGTACTCAGGAATCAACAGCCTTAAAGGAGTCTTACCGTTTAAACTAAATGTTTTTAACACTTTTCACAATGAGCTCCATTAGTTAACATGAACTAAGAACGAGCCATACATCTACATCATCAATTCAATCTTATTTTATGCATTTACTGATGCATTATTACAAAATCACAAATTTGCGTTTAACGTCAGTTAATGCGCCGGGAGCACGATCTAACTACGAATGATTAATAAACGCGACGAGTGCACCATTTCACAACCGTTTAGCACATTTTCAGCGATCTAAATGCCAAGTGAGCGCACTTAACAAGACGTCTACTGAGAAAGCGGCTCAGTTTAACCTACCAGTTAAGGCGCAGCTCCTTTTATCATATTTACCATGACCTTACCGCAAAATCGGCACAAAGAAACAGGCTAAAAAGTCATCAGACTGGTTCTGAGGAACAAACGTCCTCCCATTTCGACACGTCCTTGCTTCGCTCTCAGGCAAACGGGCTTTTACGTGTGCTTTAAACCTCGCATTTAACAAACACTTCACAAGAAAAACCCCACCAAAAACAAGAAGATTAGGATATGCTGGATTAGTTTGACGTCCAAACGCACTCCTGGGAGTCTCTCTCTCACACACACACACACACACACACACACACTCTTCAGTCTGACTGAAACGTTACCCCACACACACACACACACACACACACATTTCTCACTATTCCTGCTTTATTTTAAGCGCTCTTACCGTACGAAGTCCGAATGACTGAGGAATATCCCACAGAGCGAGTCCCTCCTCATCGCACAAACGTTGCTTCATTTCCTGTTTCAAACCTTGCTAGCCCCGCCCACCCCCACAGAGCCGACAGCCAATCAGAGCGAGGGCCAGTCCGCACGAGGGCCAATCAGAGCGCGGGGGGCTGGCTTTCGGAGGGGTGTGAGGGAAATCTGCCCTGTCTGCTTCGACCGGTGCTGCGCGATTCTCACACACAGACAGACACACACACAGACAGACACACACACAGACAGACACACACACAGACACACACACAGACACACACACACACAGACACACACACACACACAGACACACACACACACACACACACACACACACACACACACACACACACACACACACACACACACACACAGAGAGGGAAACCAGCAGGATCTGACACCATTCTGACTCAAATGAGGAGACGTGACCCTCGGTGACCCAAAAACAACCCCGAGGACACGCTTTCAATACATCCGCGGACACAGAAGAGCCCATTAAAGCACTTCCACTCCTACACACACCACAACAACGGCAGGAAAGACGCTTTTATCAGCGAACTGATGGATGACAGGTGAATGAGCGAGGAAAAACAAGACGCTTGACCAATTAGTGAGGTTTAACTAGACTTAACCAAGCCCCAAATTAAACATTTGTCATTTCACACCTATACAATTTAGAAAATAAGGGGGAGCAAATGATGACTAATTCATTTTTATTTTAAGGTACTTGGGTGAAGTCCTCGTATAAAACTCAAAATGACATTATTTTGACTGAAAATAAAAAAAATTTAATAAGACATTTCGGCTGAAAAACTATTGAAAGAAAAATACACACACTACTGTCTGAGTACAGTATTTTATTTTAAAGAAATTCATATTTTTATTCAGCAAAGATGCACTAAATTATCCGAATTGCTATTGAAATGAATAGAAAACACTTTCAAACCCATTTCAAATAAATGCTGTTTGCTTTTCGACTTTCTATTCATCCGTGAATCCTGAAAAATAAATTGTTCCCACAAAAACATTGTGTTTTTTTCCAACATTGACAATAATCAGAAACGTTTCTTGAGCAGCAGGATATTAGAAGGATTTCTGAAGCACTAAATGATGCTGAAAATACAGCTTTGGTTCACAAAAATGTGTTATGTTTTTTTAAATTGTAGAAATATTTAACTATTGTAAAAATATTAAATATTTAATTGTAAAAATATTTAACATGACTGCAGCCTTGCTGAGCAAAAGAGACTTAAAAATATCTGAATGATAGCGTACATAATTATAATAAAACTAAATTATTTTATTAAATGCACAATGTTAAAAATGGACGCAAATTTTGTATAAGGCCTACCATAAAAAAAAAAAAAAAAAAAAAAAAAAAAAAAATCACCATTTTAAACCCAAATGCACGTGACTGGGCTGTTTTTGCCGTTTCGTGCGTCTTTCGGTGACTCAATCTGCGAGGTTTTTTGTGCGGAGGTGTCGTGACGGTCGTAAAGGTGAGGCAGGTCCATCTCGAGCATCAGGAGGAGGATAAAAGGATATCGATTATCTTCGCTGCCATTTAGAAAAGCTTTTTATTCTACTTACGAAAGTACCTCTCTAATGGACTTCCAACAAAGAGAGAAGAGGGTTACTCTGGGCACAAAGCTCACCTGAACTCTCAACGAACCTGCTCTGCATCATCTACTCACCCTCGAGTATTTCAAACCTGTATGAAGGAATATGCTTTACAGAAAGTTAGTAACCTGGCTGTTTTGGTCTCCATTGACTTCCATAGTAGGGGGAGGAAAATAGCATAGAAGTCGATGGGGACCCAAACAGGCCTTTTTGGGTATTTAACCCCCTAAAGAAAGATGAGAGGCGAACGACAATGTTTTAGTCCATTTTATGACTTTGGATGAAAAGAACGAGTCGCACTTTTGGAGCGTGACTATTTTGCTCGCCATTGACTCTCATTGTAAACTGAAAAAGGATGCTACGAATACAGACCTAGTAAAAGTATAAAAGGAAAAGATTTATTAGCTGATATCAGTGGATGTTTGTGCATCTGTTTGGTCGATTATCAAAAGTCTGAACTTTGGAGTGGAAATTTGCTTATATGCTTAGAGTAAATGTTTGAGTAACCACTTGTTCAACTTCGTAAATACTGCACGCAAAAATGGTATCTATAACATGTTTTAGGACAGATTTGCAGATATGGTTTGATTCCTTATAAATAAAAAGGAATTAATTAATTGGTAACACTTTAACAGGCTTCCATAGTCAACTAAAATGCATTTATTACAAAATCTTTGTTGCAGCATTTCTGAATCAAAATTCATGGTTAGTTCGTGTTAGCTGAAGTTTATTTCATTAAGTGATATTAAAGAAAAATTAAAAATTAAAATGTATCAGCAGCCTACATGTCGAAATTATCATTTACTGTGATTAATTAATGCTTTAGAACAATTGCTTTGCCAGTTAACTAGTGTTATGTTAAATAATGAAATTAATGTATGACTTGTCATAATTTCGGATGGTTTTGATGATTTGTGATGGGTATTAGGATCTAATATATAGTTAAAAATATAAAAATAATAATAAATAAATAAAAATATATATATATATATATATATATATATATATATATATATATATATATATATATATATATATATATATATTTTTTTTAAGAAGTATTTATATAACATAATATAATTTGGCAATATATATAACATATTTATTCCCAAAAAAAAAAAAAAAAAAAAGTGGTAGTAGAGAAAAAATATATTTTGGGGAAAAAGTAACATAATTCCATAATAAAAAAAATGTAAAATTGCGTGAACTTTTTTCTTTCCAGGCTAAAACCCCATAGAAAACCAAATGAACTAAACCGCAAAGTCAGCCGTTACAGAAACGAAATTCACAAAATCCACCAAAGACGATTTTCTGGAAGCCGAATGATTTTCTAATCCGCTACGCTGCAACATTTGTGCCTCAAAACACCAACGATTATTCAAATGAACCTGAAATTAGCTGAACGAGTGTGAAAAAACTAGTCTCACTCACCCTGGAGACGTCCCTGTCCCTGCGCGAGATTCAGTCTGACAGATGCACAATATCCACCTTTCTAGCAGAGAAAAATTAATCACACCTTTTATGAAACACTAATGCTGCTGGACTCCAGACGCCATTTAGAGAATTATGCAACTCAGACACGACGCAGCCTTCTGAGTAACATCAGAACAAATGTGTCCTGTCAGGAACATCATGAGGCGAGCGAAACCCTCACGAACAGAAGCCGTAACAACAACAACAACAACAAAAAAAGCATGCGACACGACGTACGGGATGCATCCTGAAACACAAACAACGTTTCACTTCCAGTTTTCGCTCATTTAGCTTGAAAGCAGAAACCAATTGCATTCAACATCCTCCAAAACTGGGAAACACCATGCATTGCCCAGAGCGAGTGGTTTCACTTCAACTTTATGTATATGGTGAAACCGCCGATTAGAAGGTCAATTAGTTAACATTTAAATACTAAACAACAATACAAAAAAGCTGTTGTGTAATTGTCTGTAAGCGTTCCAATTTTTAATGATAGTGCTGTATAATTACAAGAACAAAAGGTATAATTCAGTAAATCTAGAAAAAAAAGCATAAAACAAAACAAATAAATTTAATACTTTAGATGGCGTAGATGGATAGAACTTACATCGTGGCAAATGTCTGTCAATATTAGAACTGCAACAACTATTCAATAAAGTCGATTGTTATCGATAATGAAAATAATTGCCAACGATTCTCATCATGGATTAGTCGGGTCTGCACAAGGCCAACTTCAAGCGGCCACGTCAAAATACAACACTGAATAACGCATTTCTATGGAAAAAAAGATGCATTTATAATAGCGGAGGAAACGGAAACGGATGCTCCGGGAAAAGCACGTGATTAAACAGTAGAGAGGAGACGGCGCAAAAAACACTCATTGTGCTGGCATAGCTGTTGTTGAATATTTGTATGGTTTTGTCAATTTAAAAAAAATTAAATTGGGATTATCCGATTAATCGAAATGATCAATTAATCGATTAATTGGCCAACGAGTTGTTGAATCAAAACAGTTGTTAGTTGCAGCCCTAGTGAGCCGGCAGCTCACTTTCTGTTCGGCATTTTTAGCAGGACGATAATTACGTTTCTGGAGAATGGCGTCAAAAACCAAAAACTCAGCATGTGATTTTTGTGAGGACAGGTCTAAAGATGATCTGCACCAATTTTGATAAAGGTTGGACAAGAAGATGAATCGCAATGAAATCGCAAGCGTGTGACGGGAAACCTAGGCCTGTTCTTTGTTGCATAGGGTCCTTTTTTAAACAATAATACGGCCTAATAAACCCTTATTCATTTTTCTTGATAACTGGTGAAAGCATAAAACATTCAACTAATGAAAATTAGATTCCTCCTTTATTTATTTTTTGGGTGGGAGGCAAACAACTAAAGTTTAAAATTTAAATCAAATCTAACCCTAGCCTTTAAGAAAATTAATAAGAATATTTCCTTTGAAAATAAAGTTTTATTAATATTTACTAATAGTTGCAGTAGTAGCATTGTTGCTAATACTGATAAATAGTAAATAGTAAATAAATAGTAATATTTCTCACACAGTTTCTTCCAATTTATTTTATTTTAACGGGTTGCCGTGATGAACCGCTGCGTATGCGGCATGACAGCAGTTTTCTCTAATTAAACTGTAAAATGCTAAAACAATGTTATTAAATGTGGTATTTTCCCGTGATCTCAGATGGAGCACTTACTACACAGAGAAGCAAATGAACCGGATTTACTGACAATTGCATTAATCATAAAGCACTACAAGATGATGTGGGCAAAAACACAAGCTAAAAAAAAAATCACAGCATTGAAATGGCTAGAAATCGAAGGCAGGCAGGCGATGGCCAGTTGTCATTTAAATATGCAAAACTATTGTGAAAACACAGGCCCACTTCCTGTTTGGCGCCTGACATTTATATCAAACACAGAGCTTAATACCAAAAAGCTGGATTTTTCTGACCCACGTTTGACTTCACGTTTCAATCCCAGGGTGCATTTAATTAGAAAAGGAAAAAAAAAAAAAATTCCAAGCGACTTAGTTGAAAGGTTCTTAACGTAAAGGCGCAGTAGATGTCTCTATCTCAATTTTAATAAGCCTGCAGACGAGCAGGCAGCGCAACGCTCACACGTCGTCAAATCTGCAATCTGACTTCTGAAGCTCTTACTCTTAACGACAGCTCCGGACCCCGGGGACGCTGGAGACGCTGTCAGTGCCAATTACACTCACATCTGCATTATTGTACTTCCGGTCTCTTTAGACGCTTTCATATTGATTTCAGCCACAGATTAATGAACTGCCTGTGGGTTGTGCATGTAGAGCAGAGAGTGGACGTCCGCCGTCTCTCCCACAGCGATGAAACACGGCTAATAAGCGCCGGTGTGCACACAGTCGTAATAAGGTGCCATTTAAAGGTCAGACGGGAGCAGGAACATCCAAAGCGCACAGACCGGGATGATAACGGTGTAAGAGAAACCGACGATCGGTATCACTCCCTCGAGGCCCGCGAGTGACGCACCGATGTACTTCTGACTTTCCACGGAGTCTGGACCAATTTACAGCTCGCTCCGGCCAAGAATCGCCCACTTATACAAGAAGAGACTTATCAGGGAGCTCATCTCGTCTGAGAAGCACTCAAGAGTGAACACTGAGAGCACGATAAATCACGCAGGAACTGGAAAAAAATAAATAAACGCCATTAAAACCGGCAAACGCAACATTTCTGTCCATCCAGCGTAGCCACGCAGATCGATTCGGTTCCGATTCCTGATTCAATTCTGATTCACTCGGACGAATATCGGGCAGAGGACATGTGCATCTCTCAATGAGCGCTATCAACTTCGGTTGGTGATAACACGGTAATATCCGTGATATTAAAGATTAAAATTTGACAACCAAACCTCAAAGCTGAGACTTCGTTTGACAGCGGAAGTCAAGCACAGAGCTTATTGTAACTACTGCACGCAACGAATGAATACATGAATAAATAAATCTGGGGTTTTAAGACGTTAAAATCGAGAAACCAACACCCTTACAATATAAATCACTAAAACATTTGAATGCATGAAAAATGTCACAAAATGTTGAAGCAAGCAAATCTTTCGAATCGACTGAATCACTTAGCAGCTCATTTCACAAAACCTTCTACTTAATGGGATGCAATTAAAACATCTCTACTCTTTTCCACGGACTGAACTCTGAAAGCAAAATCGTTCACTCTGGTCATTACACATCCCTGTCATTGCATTCTTCTACTTTAAACTGTTCAGTGCTTTGATGCAACCTGTGCTGTTAAAAGTGTGCTCTATATAAATAAAAATTATTGATTGAAAGCAAAAGAGAGGCGATTCAGACAATAGATGTCTGGCTTACTTGCCCTTTAGCATTTTAAAATGACACTAAGATGAAAAAATTCGACCAAACTTGGCGACCGCAACCAGCTTGTTGCATCAGGCGGTCGCCGACCAGACTGTGTTCCTGCCATACGAGGCGGAGATGAGAGACCGTCACAGGAACCTGTGTGTGATGTTCATCAGCTCACATCTACAAAACACGCCATATGATATCATCTGAACAGCTGTGGTCTTCACCAGCCACATCTGCGTCCATCTAATCAGCTCTCAGATAACCAGCAGACACAACTGTGATTTTCTGCTGGTGTGCATGACTCTTATCTCTTCGCAAGTGGCTTCCCTCGTGACAGAGGTCACTTCCTTTTATAATCTTACTCCTTTAAAAACATGCTGATCCTCTGTCGTGCAATGACTTGAAGGAAGGTGAACCGTGTGACTGATGTGCTTGTGTGCAACTCGCATTACACAACTTAAGACACACACTCAAAAACGCATAAGGCCAACACTCATCCATGCATCCCACAAATAAGTACTCAAACAATACATGCATGCATGCACATGCTCTAAAAATAACATACATGCATGCATGCATATTTGTACTCAAGCACGCTACACAGAAACCCATGCATGAGCGCGCGCGCGCACAATCAAGCACTCAATCCCATGCACTTTTGTGCGTGCACACAAACACCGTGCATAAACAAATAAGCACGCGTGCACACAAAGAATTTAAACGCACACACACTCGTGCAAACCCATGCACACACGTCCACGCGCGCACTTGAGCAATGACAGCTCGAGCTCAACCGCCTTGTCAACTGCTTAAAACAGCGAGAGCCGAGCCTGTCCTTCATTAACCCCCCTCCTCTAACACGTCCACCTCTGTTCTCCCTCACATGAAGTTTGCAGAGACGCGCATGAACGAGTTTAATCATGAGAGACGCTTTAGAAGCTTAACCTTAGTTTGTTTAGTCACATGAGATGGACCGCCACGCCATCGGCGAATGCAAGCGAGACTCATAGCTCGTATACATGTAGTTTTTTATATATATATACTCACTTATCATGCTATATGCACGGCCTTCCCCCCGCTCGTCTCGTTTATGTCTCGGTTAGTCCATTAACGCGCTGTAACAACTGAACACACGCGAGTCCTTCACCAGTACTTTCACACACTTCAGTCTAACATGGAGCGAGTTAGGATTTCTGATTGACAGCGGCACGGGCCAGTGGCGAGGGAGGATATAAAACCCACAGCCGCGGCCACAAATAGCAGCCAATCAAATCGCTCCGAAGGCGGGACTTCGCGGTTTCCACTAGCGAGGTAGACTGCGTCTGTTGTAACTACTGTTAAATGTATTCAGCTATGTGTCATGCGTTATTCATGACGGAATAGGCATGTTTTGTGCGCTAAAGTAGATTACATAAGTGCATGCGTTTAATTTAGAAATATTTTAAAAACGAAAAATGCAAATATGTCAGTGAAATGACGGTGAAGATGTATACAAAGAATAAAAAATAGCATTGCGGCTCCTTACAAGCAGCGCTACGGTCACTGGTGTGGAGTATGCGCGTGATCGGAACCTCGTGAATCATTTGATTCAGAGAGCGAATCGTTTGATTCGGATAAGGGCTTCGGAGCGCATTTCGCAAATTGGTTTGATCGTTCAGGGTTTCGTGATTTTTCTCAGAGCCAAACATTAGATTCAGGGTGGGTTCACGAAGCAGGGACTTCACAGATCATTTGATTAAGATCGGATCGCAAATTATTTGATTCAAAGAAATTGATTCAGTTCAGGACTTTGAATCATTTAAATCGGAACGTTGGAGCCGGTTCGCGGCCCGAATCTTCACCGAAAGTTTTTTTTTTTATTATTATTATTATTATTATTATTAAACAGTACAAACGTTATAACATAGATACAATTATTCACAAAGACAAAAATTTGCCAGGGTTAACAAGAAAAATCTTCACCGAACGCGACACTTTTAAATCAGATCGTGATTCGGATCAAATATCGCGATCGTTTAATGTAGATCGCAAATTTGGAAACGATTCGTGAATCTTCTGATTAAATCTGACTTCGGTGCGTCTTCCCAATTCATTCAAACCTTGGATGAGTCAGATTATTTCTTGAACTGGTGCAGAAAAACATCAGTGCGATGGATATATACCTTTGCACTAAACTTTTAAATAACGACAAAGGCACATTTAACCTGTATTTATTATTGCATTTAAGCATCTACAAAAACATGTAGAAAACGATGAACGAAAAGGTTAGCGAACGTTTAAGGTGCAGTCATTCGAAAACGATACAATTGTTCGTTTGCAAACTACGAAACGGTTACAAAAATGTTAAGTTTGATCATGTTCACAGATAAACGTACACTTTCGACTAAAATACTAACACATAAGTTACAGCTACATGCTCTCAAACCAATTCTATGATTTAAAAATTAAAAGAGTGCAACGCAAAACTACATTTCGAAAGCGATGCAATAAAAGCGTCTGCTAAATGCACTAAAATGTACCAAAGTGCGTCTATTATGATGCAATTCTAATATCATTTTTTGTATATAAAGCTTATATATAACTCATTGTTTTCTTTGTATTTTTCTATTACATCGGTATTATATATATTTATGTATTATCTAATAAAAAATACCTAGCAAGGTGTAGCGCATACGGCTGAGACTCGACTGCCTTTATAATTGGCTTGAGATAAAAGCTCTGCTAAATAAACGTCCATAGCTCGCTGGAGGAGCTCAGGGCGTGATCCCCGACAGCAGCGCAGCCTCGTTGAGGAGGTTCCCGGCCTCCTTCCTGTACGCGGGGCTCAGTTCTTTGGCTCTCCGAGCCTCTCGGAGGTTTTCCCGCAGGTTGTCCAGCAGCCTCTTCTGCTCCTGGTGTCTGGACTCGGCGTCTTGGATCTGCCGGCGCATGCCGTCCTCGTCTCTCAGGAGCGAGTCGATCATTTCGTGGAGTTTGGTGCCGGCGGAGATGACCGACTTGGCGGCTCGGCTCAGCTCGGCCACGTTCTCCTGCGTCCGCCTCAGCTCGCCGGGGACCTCGGCTTCGGAGCGCGCCGTCAGGTTGAAGTCGTAGCCTTTAACCTCCAGACTGATGTGACAGAGCTCTGATAGGAACGAAAGGGATGTAGAGTATGACTAACTGCATTAAACAATCCAATGCATAATCGTCCTGAACACATCTACCGCCAAAACGAAATGATTACAGCCATGCAGCTTTAAAATAAACATGCATTTGCAAAAAAGGCCTGATATTAGCTCGTTTGATCATGCATAACTATATGCATTAGCTTTAATACAATTAATAAAATAAAAGCAACAAAAAGAATGCTATTAAAATCAAAACGTATAATATAACTTACAGATGCTGTTCATTATAGTTTTGTTAATATTTTTAATTAGATCATTTCACATTTCGTGTTAATTCTAGTTAAAGTTTATGCGATTTTGCTAGTTTTTGTGACATTTTTATCCTGTTTTTAAATGTTTTTAATTTGAGTTGTTTTACGTAGAACAGGTTCGGCGAAAAAAAAAAAAAAAAAGAGAAATTTTGCCTCGTTAACTAGCTGAAATAAAATGCAAAACATTTCATTTAAGCTAGCTGAAAACTTTATAGACATTTAAAAACAATAGAAACTGAAAAAAAATAAAACTAAAAAAATACAAAAATTTTAATGAACATGAGAGCAGAAAATATTAAAATAACACCTACTTCAAAATATTAATATAAATAGTTGTTGGTATGGATTTGGTAGTTAATTATAACAACCCTGGTTCAAAATACTGTGGCGTGTGTGAAAACAGGATCTTCTGGCTCAGATTCAGACAGGAATCACGTGATTGGTGTTTTTCTGCTGATTAAGTGATAAGATTTCTTCACCTAACAAATGGCTGTCGAAAGCAAAAGGGTTACGAAATGCACGTATTTAGTGAGAAAGTGTGACCCGCTAGAGCAAAATCAGCACCACGATCTGAGTAAGACACTATGTTTTCATTCAGCATGCATATATATCTAGTATAGGTATATATATATATATATATATATATATATATATATATATATATATATATATATATATATATATAAAAAATAAAATATATATATATATATATATATATATAGCAAAAATAAATAAATAAGATACTATATATATATATATAATATATATATATATATATATATAAATATAAATATATAAATATATAAATATATATATAAATATATATATATTTATATAAATATATATATATATATATATATATATATATATATATATATATATTTATATATATATATATATATATATATATATATATATATATATATTTATATATATATATATATATATATATATATATATATATATATAAATAAAATGCAGAGATTGATGTTATACTAGATAAACATATTTACAAAACAATTAAAGTGTCATTTATCTGGTAGTCTGAGGAACTGTTACCAGAAGACACATCAGAAATCTCCAGCTAACATGATTATGAAGAACTAATTACATGCAGAGTTGCAGTCAGCATAACCCTCACGTGCATCTTCTATGGTGTTAATTGCAGATGGAGTCTGAGGTGGTCTGTTAGATCTGCTGCCCTCTGCAGGCCGCGGCTCTTACCGTGTCTCTCCCTGATCTTCCTCAGGCACTCAGACAGGCTGTCGTTTACTGGACAGCGATAGCGGCTCGCAAGAGTCTGAAGCTTGTTCTTCATGGTTTCGTGGTGTTCCTGCTGCTTGTTGAAGGTTTCTGCCACATCGGTGAAGCGCTCATCCAGAGCAGAAACACCCACACGACGAGCAGAAAAAACTCCTCTCCTCTCATCGACATCCGCTGGGGGACAACAAACACTGATGAGATGGATAGAACGACAGAACGATAGAACGACAAATAGACTGATAGTATGACAGAATGATAAACAGAACGATAGAATGATAGAACAATAAAATTATATAGACAGAATAGAATGATAAAATTAAAGATACAATTATATAGACAGATAAAATTATGTAGATAGAATTATATAGAAAGAATTAGAGAGATAGATACATAGAATAGATATATAGATAGAATTATATATATATATATAGATATATAGATTGAATTATATAAATAGATATGTAGATAGAATTATATAGATATAGATAGAATTATATAGATATATAGAATTATATAAATAGATATAGATAGAATTATATAGATAGATATATAGATAAACTTATATAGATAGAATTATATAGATATGTGGATAGAATTATATAAATAGATATGTAGATAGAATTACATAAATAGATATATATATATATATATATAGATAGAATTATATAGATAAATAGATAGATAGATAGATAGATAGATTAAATTATATAGATAGAATATATATATAGATAGAATTATATAAATAGATATGTAGATAGAATTATATAGATAGGTAGATAGAATTATATAAATAGATATGTAGATAGAATTATATAAATAATATATAGATAGAATTATATAGATATATAGATAAAATTATATAGATAGAATTATATAGATATGTGGATAGAATTACATAAATAGATATATATATATAGATAGATAGAATTATATATAGATATATAGATAAAATTATATAGATAGAATTATATAGATATGTAGATAGAATTATATAGATATATAGAATTATATAAAAGATATATAGATAGATAGAATTATATATAGATATATAGATAGAAATATATGTAGATAGAATTACATAAATAGATATGTAGATAGAATTATATAGATATGTAGATAGAATTACATAAATAGATATATAGAATTATATAAAAGATATATAGATAGATAGAATTATATAGATAAATAGATAAAATTATATAGATAGAATTATATAGATATGTAGATAGAATTATATAAATATATATGGATATAGAATTATATAGATAGAATTTATAAATAGATATGTAGATAGAATTATATAGATACATAGAATTATATAGATATATAGATAGAATTTTATAAATAGATAGATAGAATTAAATAGATATATACTGTTAGCTCGCGGTGGTCTCGCGGACTCTGTTGGTGTTTTATTGTTGGACTGAATCAAAGGTTCTCTCTGAAAGTGAAGGAGAAGTGACTTTAGAACCCAGATGAAAACTTAAAGAGAACAAATGCACAAATAAAAGAAGAGAAAGACCCTTTTGAATGAATCAAGTTGCGCCGCACTGAATATGATATTAGACTCGATCAGAACAATCCTCCTTTCTTTCGGCCTGAACTCTTCTTTCTCGTCGAGCTGCACGTGACCTGCTTTACAGCGAAATAAGCGCTTGTTCTGAACTACTGAGGCGCGAAAACACTCAACCAAACCACTTCACGGGCTCAATCTACAGAGGACAGCAAGAACGGCAATGTTTTACATCCGAAGTCTCTATCCACCTCACACACTGTCCTCCTCACACGCTGAGATTTCATTTAACAGACACACAGTTCACCTTTAATCTACCCAAACAAGCAGAAATCAGCCTCGTACCTCGCCGTCTCCGTCGGGAGAGGAGAAACAACAGCCCATCTCTTCAGGTCGCGGGAGTTTTACTTGTAGTGAAAGTTGGCCGCAGATGACGTCACGGTCATGCGGTCCACGTGACACACAGGTGCGTTCCCGTGACGCGTCTCACCTGCTGCTCCTTCCACTCCGCCTGAAGTCGTTTTAAAACGTGCATTTTATATTATTTAATATATGCACAGAAATAAAAAGGCGGTTTAGTTTTAAGAACAGACAAAAAAATAAACGTTCTAAACTATTTTAAATCATAAAAAGGCAGAAACAGGTTATATTAATAGTCGTGTGTAATAATAATACTAGTAAGGGCTCGCTGTATTTGTTTCTGAGATGAGATCAGGGGTATTCCAGAAAGCTTGGTTAACTTACCATTTGATAAATCAAAACCTCTGGGTTGATTTATCAAACAGGCATACCATGAGTATGTCGGTTCCAAAACACCTGAGAAGAGTTAGTTTAGTCAACCTCCAACTGGTTACCCAGAGTTAGTGCGTGTGCACGGTGCATGTAGAAAGACATTTTCAATGGATCGCCGATTTCACGAGTCACCATGGAAACTCAAAGAAAAAAAGAGAGCGGCGTATTTCACAGAGGCGGAGCTGAGGTTTTAATGCACGCTTATAGAAGTTTAAGCCAATAATATTAGAAAAGAAGCAATACAGCTACATCAGCTAAAGCAAGAGATTGGCAAAAAATAACCAACAGAGTGAATGCGTGAGTATATTAAATTACAAATTTGGTATTAAATCCTGTTTTATTATAATGCAAAATAATGAAGTATGATTTATATAGATGTTATATCACTATGAAAGCATTTACTTTTGCTGCCATTTATTTGTTTAGTTTAAAATAATAATGTATGTTTCTTATTTAATAAGGTGTAATCCTTCTGGAGCCAAGCAAGAAGTTTAAGCCAAGTCAAAATGAAACACATAAAACATTCTGCAAAAAGGTAATATTTGATTACACAATTACTGAACTATTATTATAACAGGATTTAGTATATTCATTCTGTCATGTAGCTAATAGAAAGAAGACTAGCCCACCACCACCTCCCCTCACCCCGTCCAAGGAGCTGGCACTGTCCCTTAATAAAGAGCATCCAGGGGCAGTTCATCACACACACCATGCACCACAAGTGATGGTGATAAAATGGTGCAATGTGAGTTTACCTCTATGATTTGTTTTAATTTTTGTCCTAATAAATGACTATCTCTGTCACTTAAAGGCTTTTTAACAAGATAAATGTTTTATGTAGGCTTATTTTATTTAACTGCATATGATGTATAAGCTACTGTGATCTTAGAGTGACATGTTACTGTTTTCATGTATTATTTTCTTTGATAATATTGAGAATTTTATGGGTTGTGTGTTCTTATAGAAACTGATGGACGGATTGTATTATTGGACTTTCCAGAAAGAACACAGTCTGTCACAGTTGTAAGTGATTTGTTGTCAGGTACCTTTAGTTGCTTTTAGGATAGATAATATACTTGAATATTTCTCCTGTAGGATGAAGATGATGAAGATGACGATGAAGAGACCACATCTGCTGTGACAGAAGTGGACAATGCTGGTAGATCCACTGAGGTATGAATTATAATGTAGCCCCTTTTTGCATTAAAGTGTCCATATTTTAATTATATTGTCTGACCAAACAATCTCATTTATTAAATTGTTTCCACCTTCCTAGTTGAGTTATATAGGAGCTGTATAAGGTCCATCTTCAAAAACAAATAAGGAAAAGTGATGTGGAGATGGACCTTATACAGCTTCAAATGGAAGAGAAAAGGCTCTACTAAAAAGCAGCACTTGAAGTTGAATTACTGGAGCATCGCCTTAAGGTGAGAACTTGTCTGAATATTCTGTCAGAACAATCTGTTGCATGATAAAAGTGTTGGGTGCATGTATATATGTATATATCTGTGTGTATAAAGCAACAACAACAAAAACATTTTATTGAATTGTACTTTTATTTATTTTTTCAGGAAATAAAGAAATGAAGTGCCTGGCAGACCAGTGCAAAAACTAATAAATGTAATTTTGACAGATCCTGTCTCTCAAAAGTCTTCCATCTCTGTTGGCCTGTAAAATCTGTAGATGTTCCTCTGGGCCATCTTCCTTAATACAAGGAGGGTGGCTCTCTCCTTTATAGTGGCAATATTGTGAAGCACAACACAAGCCACTATAATGTCACATGCCTTCTCTGGACTAACCTGGAGCCCACGCAGACACTGAAACCGAGATTTGAGGATCCCTATAGTCATCTCCACCTTGGCCTGTGTTCGGCTGTGAGCCAGGTTAAAGCGTGTCTGTGGTCCAGGCTCAGGTTCAGGGTAAGGGTGTCATTAAATAGGGCAGACAAGGGTATCCTCTGTCCCCAGCTAGTAAAACCATTGTACTGTCCTGTAATGATTGAAGTGTACAACACACAAATATAGTAAAAGGGAAAAAAATTCTATAAAGTAAAACATATCCTGCTGAAATGCCTGGCATCATGCACAGATCCTGGCAATTTTGCCTCGACATTAGTAATTATTTATCCACCTCACATATTACTGTCCTAGACTTTCATGATTTTAAGAAGGGAGAGTTGTTACCTGCACATTGATACTATAACAGACACACTATTAACATAGTCACCTCATTTATTGAATCTAATAGGAATGTGAGTGCCATCAATGCACCCAATTACATTTGGAAACCCTCAGAAAGTTATGGAAGTATGAAGTGTGTGCATAATGAATACATGTATAGATATCAATAATATGATTAAATATGAAATAGATTTTACTACAAAGGACAAACCTGCCACTCTGTCAGGTCTTTAATAACAAGCAGAGTTTTATGGCCAGGAACTGTACAAACGTGGGTAAGAACTGTTTAAGTGCCAGAGATACTGAACGAACGGCTCGACACACAGTTGCCTTCCCACATGCTCCGAATCGCCCACACTGCACAAAAAATGGCCAGACGCAAAAACCTATGCTATGCACAGAATGTTTTCTGTGCTAAGCGCAGAACTGCGTTTGTCACATTTGCGACATGCGGTTTTAAAAGACGTGTTAAATAAACTGCTGCTTTTGAAAACGATAACGCTCTCAAATATTCATTTGGGTATGCAAACACGTCAATTTATATTATATTAATATCTGCGACAAAAAAAAAACGTCCACGGATCTTCCTCAAAAGGGCACGCCAAAAATAAACCTTCTGAAACGAAGTTATTTTGAAACATAACCTGGCCCGAGCAGGTTATCTTCGGAGAGTCAGTTGTTATGGTTACATACATACCCAGAAAGTTAGGGCTCGAACTGAAATTTGAGGTTATCCACGAACTTACCCTTAAACATACCCAGGTATGTCACATAACCTGATGAGATCAGTTCTCTGTGATATCCTCTAGAGGTAGCCATTGACTCGCTCTTCATGCTCTCTGCTTGCTTGTCGACTCTTTTTGTTTTTAACATCACTCGGCTCTTGTTCCGTTCTGATCTTCGTCTTTTAATAGATTTCGGGTTTCTCGGGTCCGCATTAAATTGCATTTCCTTTTTTTCTAAAAGCATCGCTTTCCCGCTCCCGATGCGCTTCCAGACTACAAGGACAGTCATAATCACGAAAACAAAAGTCAGAAAGTGACAGCCCTGAAGATCTGAGCTCCCACAGCTCGCTTACTTCTTAGGGAACCACTGCAGGGAGCTCATTTGTTAGGCGTGTAGCTTGGATTTGAGCAGCGATGTTGTTGCTAAATTCATCATATTCATCAAATTCATCAATAACATTAATCTGAAAGCATCCAGCAAAACGAAAAAGTTTACTTTTCCATCTAAATTACACAAAATACATCACGTGTATTCAGTTGCCTATTATTTGCAACGGCGATTTACTACTAATACTAATAAATAGTTTCATAATAGTTCGTTTATGGTTGGTAGCTGCGACTGTTGATCGGTTACTACACTGAGAATAATATCTAGAAATGGATATTATCCATTTTAAATGCAGATACGTTTGACTTGACAACAAAAAGCCTTAAATTGTTAAAAAAAAAAAAAAGAATGTGTTTTATAATGGCATTCAAAATGTGTTTTAATATTACATTGCGCATTTATTTAACGAAACAATGTTGCGCCGTGATGGCGCGATGACGTCATCGCCCGGTGACGTCACAGCGCAACTTTTAGCAACAAGTCCGCCGTCCCCGAGCAACTTCCCCGCGCGAGATGATTTGAGTCACGTGGCCAGAGATGATGCTCCATTGGTGTCTGTGGCGCTGCAGCTAGGTTTTGGGACACAGCCGCTGGTTTGTCTTTGACTTTGAGTGCCAAGTGCTTGAAAACACAAAAGCGGGCAGCTAAACAAAGCTTAACCAGCTGTTGGTAATTTGCCTTCTTTCTGTGCCGCTACCTGCTGTGAAACGGCGCCGGTACCGTATCATTTCGCTGTCATCCGCGCGCCGTTCGCTGAGCGCATAAGTGAAGGTTTGCGGAATAAAGCGGTATTGATGGGGGACGTCTCCGGATGCAGGTGTTTGTGCTGACAAACGAGAAAAAGCGCTTCACTAGCTACTAATTGAGCAGAAAACATTGAGGGGGGGAGAAAGAGACGTGCATTATCTGTGGGCGAAGAGACGCGCATCCAACCAGTGCAATCACACGTCAAACACAACAATAGCACTCAGGAGTAGATGAGGCTTATCTTCCATAAATCCCTTCATTCGTTTACAACGGAAAACATGCTCGTGCATGCTCCTGTAATCCCCTACATATCATTACAGTGACTTTAAACGTCGCACAAAGCTATGTACACAGCCATTAATATTATATGCACTGATTAGAGCATGTTTCCGTACATTTGCGAGAATTCCCGTTCATTAGCCGCTAAGAATAAGAAAGCGCGGTGAACTGTTAACACTGTTTGCGCCTGCATTGAAATAATGTAAAGATCTAGGCTGTACAAGCAGCATAACGGCCTGTTTTTGTACAGGTAAAACACCTGGAAACCTGACACCGGAAGCAGCGCACATTCACACCCCGATCTCACGGAAGCGCGTATCAATAGCACGTGTTTGTTTCGATTTGGCTTACAGTTTAAGCACAGAAATCGATTTTGGATTGTTGTGGGGTAGGTGCGTATCATATGCACGTTAAAAAAAACGCGTATCATATGCACGTTAAAAACACGTATTATATGCACGTTAAAAAAACACGTATTATATGCACGTTAAAAAAACACGTGTTATATGCACGTGAAAACCGCGTATCATATGCACGTTAAAAAAAACGCGTATCATATCCACGTTAAAAACACGTATTATATGCACGTTAAAAAAACACGTGTTATATGCACGTGAAAACCGCGTATCATATGCACGTTAAAAAAACGCCTATCATATGCACGTTAAAAACACGTATTATATGCACGTTAAAAAACACATATCATATGCACGTTAAAAAAACACGTATTATATGCACGTTAAAAAAACACGTATCATATGCACGTTAAAAACACGTATCATATGCACGTTAAAAAAAACGCGTGTCATATGCACGTAAAACCCGTATTATATGCACGTTAAAAAACACGTATTATATGCACGTTAAAAAAAACCGCGCGTCATATGTACACCAAAGTGTTTTTTGCTCACCATTCCAGGATTTTCTGTGTTTATTTAGCATGTTTTTAAGAAGCATTTTCGTGATAAGATGGACTGACATTCAATCTACAAATGGAGGGCCCAATCTTGTGCTATACATTTTAGGCATCACAGGGGCCCACAAAAGTTTAGAGGAAAACTGGACAAAAAATGTACAAATGAACTTATACTATTAAAACATAAATTGCTAATATTAGATAAAAAATGTAAACCCCCACCGCTCCAAAATAAATGTGAATAAATACAGCCTATAGTGAGCCAATAAAATACTAATTGTCTATATCCTGCATATATATATATATATATACAAGCAACATGTTGCACTAACAAATGCATTGTCTGACCTGTTAAAAAGTGAGCTTTCCCGAGACAGCATTGGGATGTGTTCTCAAAACCAAACAGGTCGCCAACTTAACAAATAGCTCACCCCAAAATAAAAATACGTCACAATTTACACTCGCTTCAAGTTGCTCCAACCCTGTATGAGTTTCTTTCTCCTGCTGATCACGAGAGAAGATATTCTGAGCGTACAGATGACCAAACAGCGGCTGGACGCGCTACGGAAGTCAACTAAGATTGTCAAGTAGACCAGCAAAATATCTCGAGAGATGAAATATCGTGAGGGTGAATAAATTCTATTTTGTAAGAAAACTATCCCTTTAGAGGTAGAATGTTTGGGCATCATAACCTAGGGAACTATCCTGTAACACTAGCATGGGTGCATTTGCAGCAAAAAATACATTTGAATTTTTAATTTTATGCCAAAAGATCATGTTCCATAAAGATACGTCCTGCCATAAACATATAGCTTTACTTTTTATGAGCAATCAAGAACTTCATTTGGACAACTTTGAAGATGATTGAAGATGACCCTCAGCTTCCAGATTTTCCAAATACTGCGCTGAAATAATGGAAAGCTTAATTATTTAGACATTTTTATTTAAAGATGTCATACAGCCTAGTTTTCTAGCTCTCTGCGGAGCAATGTTATAGTTGTTGTGTAGACTAATATAGGCCCCTAAATGTCTGTTTAATTGTTTTTACGAACGAAACACCACACACACACACACACACACACACACACACACACACACACACACACTCCTGCAGTTAAACTCTGTTCATCAGCTCATCAAAGGTTTAAGACCATAGCCTTGAAAAGTTCAAATCTGCACAAAAATATGGATTTCGTGTCATTGTTCTCCAGACAGTATGTAAACTCAGTAACACAGCTATTTTCTAAAAGACCCTGAGAGTTACGCGCCAAGAGTCAAGTGGTAGACCTCCCAAAAACAGATCATCTGCTCTGCTCCGGAGGATCTGAGAAGACACAGGCTGATCCTCGACCCAAACTAAAGCCTCGCCGATGCTGACCGCAGCCCAATAACCGTAAGACGGCGTCTGTGAGAAGAAGGATCTCAAGAACAGAAAACGTCTCTACTCGTGACGCATTACCCGTTTGCAGTCTGCACCAAACATGGGACACTGAAAGGTGGAAGAAAGTTTAGCCTGATGGCTTCCAGCGTCACTGGTGGGTCAATGGATCTTCATGTCTTCACAGTGCTTTGATGAGCGCTATATAAATAAATGATTGATTGATTGATTGATTGATTGATGTTGGACATCACTCTCGACCCAGGAGCTTGTCTGAGCGGTAAAGGCCGGGTTACAACAAGGACCGCCCGACGAAGGACCCTTTCCAGGAGAATAAGCTTGCTCTTTGGACCATCCTGAGTGTTCCTCCTACAACTTACACGTTTCCCCGTCCCAGCACTCGGTAGAAATCGTGAAATAAATGTTTAACCTCGCTCTGAGGGGACTTGCTTATAAACCCCAACAGAAATACGTCTCTCTTTGCTATCAGGAAATCACGCCACTTTTTTTCCAAACTTTTTAAACATTTGATCAGCCTGAGCTTAAATGCATTTTTTTTATGTTTTGTCTCTTGGCCCTGTTTCTCCTTTTGGCATTTTGCAACGGCACTTACAGTGAAACATGAACACTTGTAATGCTTTCCATGTTTTAAGGCTTTGTTCAGGAGCGTATAGCCGCCTGTGCGCTGCATTGAATGAATGATGTGTCCGGCGTGAGGCATTTCCCGCGAAACTGCAGAGCGCCGCATTCTGGACTGTTCCATTCAGACCGCAGGCCGAATCGCGGGGGGAACCAGTAGCGTTACCTCTCACATTAAAGTTAAATACGGGGACTTATTTACTTTATATGCCAATAACTCTTTATTATTGTACTTTATAATAGGTGTTTTGTCAATAGGAACCATTTCTAAGCGAGCTGGCGACAATTTAGCGACGGGCACCGCACGCGACCACCCCTCCGTGTTCTCGCAGGCCCCGGCCCGCTCGTGTTGTTTTTTAAACCCTTCATTCATTAAAGAGTTTTAATCACACACTGATGAGCACGAAAAATCACTTTAATTCCCGAAATGATCAAAACACGCAGAGCGTCCTTGAAGGTAAGAGCGATAAGGAGTGTTTTTACATTTAAGAAAAATGTCCTTTGGATCTTAAAGACGGTGTCGAGAGTTGAGTCACACACACACACACACACACACACACACTCACACACACACTTACATGCAGAAACATAACAGCAATGCTCGTCGTTTAAAAACGAAAATATTTAATGTGAAGCAGAAGCTAACCAGCAGTAAATGTATTAATGTCTGCAGTGTTGATTTATGTTTTATGTGAGACACTATTACTTGCGTTTTCTAGACACTCAGATCTTTGTTTTGAAGTTATGGATATCTTTTGATGTGTGTGTGTATGTATATGTATGTGTAACATTATAGTATTAAGACAAAAAAGTGACATATTACTTTGTTGCAATGTATATTATTATTATTATTATTAATGTGAAGAGTATTGTAATGCGTTGACTATTTTTGCTTTTTTATATATATATATATATATATATATATATATATATATATATATATATATATATATATATATATATGCTTATATGTATATGTTTGCTCTAATAAACCTCTTGCTTTCAGGCAAAGCAGTTGAAAAAGAGACAGAAAGAAGAGACAGTGTCCAATCAAAGGGATCCTGAAACCTGTTAGTATCATCTACCAATTATTATTATTATTGATAATCAATTAATAATATTTGGAACCAAGGAGATGTTTACTTTCATGTTTTACCCCCTTTCCTGAAGATATGAAAACACAGTTTGTTGATGCATGTTTTAAACTGTTATAGTTTTTATTACTATTTCAGATTTGATTGCATATATATATATATATATATATATATATATATATATATATATATATATATATATATATATATATATATATATATTATTATTATTTTTTTTTTTCATGCAATCAGTTTGTTCAACTAAACTTAAAACTAAAATATTGTTACTTGAAAAGAAATAAATGTTAACTGAAAATATTTTAATATTAATAAAAAAATTGTTAATTGGAAAAAAAATAATTTATTATTATTATTATTATTATTATTATTATTATTATTATGCACGCAAAAAATAAACCATGTTACTTAAAATAAAAACAAACTAAAAAGAGACGTTGAAATATATTTTGTAAACGCATTTTATTCCAGTTAACATTTTTATGCTTGAATTTTTTTTTTGTTTATTAGTATTGTTTTCGATCTGGCGGGGTGTCTTTGGCCCTGGTTCACTGGACGAGTGATCTTGTGTTGATGTCTTTTCTCTGTCGGCCTCCAGATCTCCTCCATCTGTTTTTTTTAACCCGAGGCTGTCCCGTGCACAAAACAGTTTCTCTTGATTGAGACCGAACCGTCATTCATTTGCATTTCTGAGTTCGAATTAGAAACATCAATGCACTGGAGAAAACCCCAAACTCCTTCCCTCTGTTTGTCTCTGATGCTCTGGCAGTAGCTGCTGAACACGGCGCTATTAATAATTGAGATGGTTTTCGCACCATCCAGGAATAATAATGCGTTTGGTCGCTCCCTGTGTGTCAGGATGCTCGCTTCAGGTCCAGGCACATCACGGAGGAGCTGGCGCAGGCCTTCATGGACACCGAGAGCGAGGGCGAGTTCGAGGGCTTCTCGGGGGACGAGTGCGACTGGAGGAAGCCGGTGGTAAGTGTGACGACGTCCCGGAGTATCTGCTCGCTCCGGGCTCGAACCGATAGCTCGCCCAAAATAGCCGAGATGTGGATGGGTTTGTTTGGCGGCGATTCGGAGAAACGTACGGCTCGCTCACCGTTGCGGTGAATGGGTGCCGTCAGAACGAGGGCGCGTGTGATGAAAACAATCCACACGTAGGCCGCAAATGCATCGTTGCAAACTAAAATGCAAGACGATAAACCATGATAAATAATAAACGCTTCCCCCAGTGAAAAGAGCGGACTGGTCTGAACCAGGAGAGAAGCATTAATAAACAAAAACGGCTCTATATGTGTTGAAATAGATTATAGACTCATAGATTTTAGCTGGGAACAACAGTTTGACATTAAAAATAGCTCCTGGACCGGGGCGCTGTGGATTATTGTGATTTTTAATCGGCTGTTTGGACTCTCATTCTGACGGCACCCATTCACCGCAGAGCATCCGCCGATTCGATGCTGCATTTCTCCAAATCTGATGAAGAAACAAACTCGGCAACCGTTTATTTTTGGTCTGAGAGTGAGTTTTTATTTAACTTTTGTATATTAGTGCTGTCGAACAAGTCAAAATAAGCGTTTACATAATATATACGTGTGTAGAAATACACAGAGCACACACATGTGGGTCAGAGACAAAAAAATAGCACCGGAAATGAAAAACGTTTCTGTTTGAATTAACTGCATTGAGCGAAAAATAAATATCACACATTCTCACTAAAATTATAATTCAGTGTCAGGCTTATTTACAACAAAAACCAATGTATGACGCATTAAATTCTATTGTTGTTTTTTTTTTTTATTTAAATATTTGCCTCTATCCTAGGTTTTACCCATTTGTCAGTAAGATTTTTTTACTCATTTAAAACGCAATAAAATCTAATTGTTTATTTATATTTTAATATGCACGGAATGAGCATGTTTGAATTTTTTCAGAAATAATTCTACGCTGAATGACAATGTAACATTAGCCAACATTTTTACATTTTGTTTTAAAAAAAATCATAATTTGAAATTTTAAAAGTAGACACTTTATTTAAATTTAATGGACATAAAAATTACTTTTATTGTGGACAGCTTGACATCAATATTATGTAAACAAACGTAGTTTGAATGCATTTAGTCGTTAGACTTATATAATATGAAACTGTCCCCTGCAGAGTGAGGGCTCTGATAACGACAGCGACGACAACGGCTTTTATTCTGACGGAGAAGAGCCGGTGTCTAAAAAGAGGCGGAGCTCTGGACTGTGCGTCGCATTCAAGTTTCCCACCAAAAGAGGCCCCGCCCCTAAACGGAACACTGCCAAAAAAGGCAGCGAAGAGGCCCCGCCCCTCAGCAGGAAGCCTGCAGGAGGAAACAGGAAGCGGCGTGAACCAGAACAAACGAAAGAGTCTACTTTATACGAGCGCATATGTGCAGAGAGCCAATCAAAAGCCTCTGACAATGTGCCCAGTGTGGAGAGTCTACTGACCGACGAGGAGATGCAGATACTGAGCAAACGAGCCAAGAACATCCAGGAAAATAAAGCTATGGTATTACTTCATTTTCTTTTTAAACATATATATATATATATATATATATATATATATATATATATATATATATATATATATATATATATATATATATATATATATAATAAAAAGTTTATATATTTAACTAACAGTATTATTTTTATATTTTCGTAATTTTATTTAGTTTTAAAATATTTAGAATTTCTAAAAATAACAAAACCTTTTTATGCATTTGTAATTAATACATTATATACTTATTATTATTATTATTATTATTTTATTTTTGTATTTATGTATATTGGATGCGATTTTAATACTTTTACAGCAGTAGTAATTTTTAATAATGTAGTAAAAACATTTTTTTGAATTTTACAATTCTATAATTGCTAAAAATATTGTTTGCATTTGTTAAATATAAAGCTAAAATAAAAATTAGAAATCGCTTCTGTAGCAACTAAATTTAAATAAGTTTAGTACTAAAATTACTAAAACTGAATTTATCATAAATCAAAAATATTGTTTACATAAACTTTTTTGTTGTTGTTGTTGTTT
>NW_025048355.1:1472500-1477500 GCF_018831695.1 Puntigrus tetrazona | reverse complement strand
ACAAACCAACTTTAGATATTAACATTTTATATTTTTTGTAGATATTTCTAATTTAATTTTACTTGAACAACCCACATACATATTTCTTTTATGATTAGCTTTATCAATTCAAAAGGACCCTCAAAATAATAATAAAAATAATAATAATAATAATATATATATATATATATATATATATATATATTTTTTTATTATTATTATTATTTTTAGCTTTATCAACTTGTAAACTATTCTTAATAAATATGTATTTTTTTTCTATAATTAATCATTAGTTTTTAATCAAGTCACAAGCTGCCTGTATTTCACTTCTCCAGACTTTAATGCTGTGTGTGTGTGTGTGTGTGTGTGTGTGTGTGTGTGTGTGTGTGTGTGTGTGTGTGTGTGTGTGTGTCAGTCTTCAGAAGGACGTGGAGTGAAGACGGCGGTCTCTCTTCGACGGGGAACACTTTTAAAGTCTCCGTCGGTGCTCAGAAACGATATGCAAAGCAGTCCTGTCTCTACTGTTTGTTCTGATTTGACTGGTTTTCTTTTAATGAATCCTACTGTTCTCCTGCTAATTAGAGGCAGAGATATCATGAGATCCTGTAACAGATGTTCCTGATTACAGAGCCTTTTCTCTCATTTGCACAATTTGTGTTTCTCTCTCTGTAAACGTTTTATTGGAAACTTGTTTAAATAAAGGTCCTTTTATTTCACATTTTACGTGCTCCTTTTTTTGTTGTTGTTCGAAATATCACGCGTGAAGTAATAAAAAAATCTTTATCTATTGGTATTAATATTAGTAGAGAAATGTCTGTGTCTTTAAACTCTACATCTTTGAAAATCATGAGCAACGTTCTTCATCAACGATTCATTCATAACCGCACAGAGGCATTTTTGTTGTTATTATTATTTTTTTCACAATAGTAAAGTCAAGGTTAATTTACTTTGTATTCGCCCACACTTTCTTTGTTTGGTTTTTATAACTGTAATGGTTTGATGTTTTCTAATATTTAAAAAAAGATTGGCGATACGAAGTTCCGATCTGAATCAAATTATTGAAGCTCCGAAGCTCGGTTCCGATTCAAATGATTCGCAAACTCGCTCCGAGGTTCCTTCCAATCAGAATCGAACCATTCGCGATCCGATCTTACTAATGCTTCGTGAACCGTCGTTTTAGAATAGAATTATTCGAGCGATGGCGAAATTCGAAAACCTTTTGATCCGTTTTTTTTTCGCGGTGATCGAATTCACGAGTTTGAATCAATCGGATCGGTTCCAGCGTAAACGACTCGCTCAGTTGAATCGGTTCCGCTAGTTTCGCGAAAAAAAGAAAAAAAATGAAAGCGTGAGGTTTACAAACAAAATAGCAACATTTCCATTTCAAAGATAACATTCAACACAAATCTACGAACATATTCAGGCGAAATAACATGTTTTCTGCCACACCCCATTAATACGACGAGCTCAAAATACTTCCGATGCTAATATTGCGCGTTGTGATTAAGTTTGTAGATTAATTCGTTAAATTTAAAATAATTTGATCACTCATTTCAGTTTCTGACGGGTCAAATAAATTGAATTATGTTATAGACGGTTTTATCGGCGCACGCGCCTGGCCCTAAAGTAACTTCCGGTCTGCGTTTGTTTATCGCTCGGGTCGTCAACAAACCCTCACTTCTCGCACTTAAAGCACCTCCTGCTGGCAGAAAATGAATTTGCCACAAACATTGTTTTTTTAATCAAAAAATCTACTCTAGAAGGACTTTGCAGCTGTTAATGACTGTATTAGGACGTCTACCGGAAGTTAACGTCGGGCCACAATAGCGCGCATGCGCAGTAACGTTTATCACTATCAAGTATTTTTAAGTTTTGTCGTATGGGATACGTCTAGGCGGTTGTGTGTAAACTTCTCAGGTCGGTGTGACCTATTTCGGATGCGTCCGAATTCCCACAGAGTCCACGAATCTCATCATGTTTATTCTACAGTATGAAGTATGAACATCAAACTGGAAAGAACATACTCTCTGGAAAGAGACAGGTGCTGAGTTACTGCCTGCATGCAGATCGAGCGAGCATGAAACACACACACACACACACACAGCAGCTGTTAAAGTGGATAAAGAGTCCCTTTGGTGGTGCACTGCAGGTACAGAGCTGTCAATCAAACAGAGAAAGGAACAAAAGAGAGCCGCCCACCTGAACCATCTCCACCTCCACACACCGTCATCTCTCACTCCTGGCCTCCATCACTGACTCGACACACACACACACACACGCTTCTGGGTGACAACCTTTCATGCTATTTGAATGTGCTACTTTGGATTGGAAATATTAACAAACCCCTAATACAAAGTGCGATCATTATTATCATCATCTTAGATGCAGATGGGTTTGTGTTTCGCATCAGATCCGGAGAAATCACTCACCAGCGGATGCTCTGCGGTGAATGGGTGCCGTCAGAGCGAGAGTCCAAGCAGCCGATAAAAACATCGCAGTAATCCACAGCAGCTAATGTCTGGAGAAACAAAACGCTGAAACATTTTCTTCAAGACACTTTTAACTTGGCCGAGCCACCTTCAAAACCAAATAAAGTTTAATAGTGTGTCACTGTGTCCCATCTGACGGAGAACCTTCTCAACAATAGAATAAAATTAGCAACAAAGTTAACCGGTCTTTAATGTTTTTAAAACATTAGCACAAATGTCACTTATGCAGCATCATTAAGGGAACGATTAGTTACTGAAATGTTTTAATTGGCTGCTCACGTAACATTTAAAATGAACGCCCAGAGAACATTAAAAGTGTGTTGTCTGCCAAATTATAATTTTTTTTTAAAGAATTTCTTAATTTTTTACAAATTATAAGAATTTCCCATGCCATTCAAATGACCATAAAAAGCATTTTGATAGAGATTTTTTTTTTATTTTTATTTAAAATGCTTAAATTTTTCACATTTAAAATGTTTAAAAAAAAACTCATAACTTATCGGAAACACTAGCAATATGGTTAAAAAATTCTATTAATTAAAAATGTAAAGAAAATAAATTTATATATATTTTATATATATATATATATATATATATATATATATATAATTTATATAATATATTTTATATATATAAATATATATATATATATATATATATATATATATATATATATATATATATATATATATATATATATATATATATATATATATATATATATATATATATATATATATATATATATATATATATATATATATATATATATAGAGAGAGAGAGAGAGAGATTTTTTTTTTTAGTTAATTATGATGCTTTTATCAGAATTCTGACGGCACCCATTCACTGCAGAGCATCCATTGCTGAGACGCTGATGCGATGCCATTCCTCCAAAATCCAATGAAGAAACAAATTCATCTACATCTCGGACGAGTCCACTGTCAGCATACGTTTATTTCTGGGTCAGCTTTAAGCACTATTTATAATAGTTCACCAGCGCAGACAATTAACATTGAAAAAGTGCGACATTAACGTAAAGCGTCATTTTATACCAGCAGACCGGAATAAAGAATAAGACGTAGACATTAGATATTTAAGACAGAATTACTCACTTTAATTTCAAGTGTTATGCAGGCAAAGTTTTTTCTTTTTCCTCTTTTTTTTTCTTTTTTACCCATTAACATAACACGTTTGTACAAAGTTATTTTTAAAAATATCAATAAACTGCAGCCTTTCAGGCTAACCTGGCAAAAAACCCATTATCAAATGCCATGAGGACAAAGGAACATCTTAGAAAAATGATTTACAAATGAGGTGTCACTAGAAAATATTAAAGAAAATCGCTCGCCACAGAAAATATTACCAAAAAACATCTATTTATAATTGTTTGGTATCAACCACTTCTTTTTAAACTTTTTTTTTGTTTGTTTTTCTTCTCCATTTGAAACACGTCATGGTGCGGAAAAAAAAAGAAGAAAAAGCGTCGGATAAATTAAAAGCCATGTTTTTTTTTTTTTTTACTTCTAAAAGGACCACGTTTAGAAATTACTAAATAGAGATCGTTAGCGGAAAATGAATCATGCAGCACGTCATCTCTGCATCAATAGCGCACAATACACATTAGCAAATACTAATAATAGAAGGATAAATAATAAATTAGACACGCACGCGCGCACAGACGCACACACACACACACACGGCGGCGCGCGTGCTGTGCAGGGACCAAAAAAAAAAAAAAAAAAAAACGAGCTCGAAATGAAACCGAACCAAAACCGAAGTCACGAATAAGAACGCCACGCCACGGATTTCTCAACATCTAACTCGTCGGGGTGCGTTTCCCGCCCGGAGGGAGCCGGCCGCTCGAATCTCTTTGGAGAGCGCAGGGAAGTCGGCGGGAGGACGATTCGACGCGGGCGGGGGCGGGGGGGCGGGGTTGGGGTCGCCGCGGGACCGGAGCGGATCTCCACAGCGCCGCCATCGCGTATAAAAAGCTAAATGCGGGCGAGAGTCTCCCCGCGTTCCCCTGCCCAGCCGTAACATAGTGGTACTGCAGTGTTTGTTAAGGCATCGGAGTACAGTTTATATGACTTGAGATCAGAGAGAACTTTTTCTTAAACCCATTCCACCCCTCGGTAATGTAAACATGGTAAAGATTGTCTTTATAGTATTGCTTTCGTTTAACATAGCATGTCTCGGAAAGCTAGATTGTTTTCATTTTTTTTTTATTAATATTATTATTATTTTTCTTTCTAAAGTAATCGTAACTGGAATGCATTGTTCGTACGTCTAATGTGCTTGTCTTGAAGCAGCCCGCCGCCGTAACCTCGCTCGCTGCTGAATCGTCGATTGTGTTTGTTTTTTTTTTATTGTTGTGCGTGCGTCTGAATTGAGAAGCGTTTCGCGCGCGAGGCTGTGATTGGCTGACGCTTCTCAGCGCGCTCCAATCGCAGGCGGCGTCGCTTTCCGGCTTGTGCTGCGACTCTAATCGTGTACTAAAGATCTGTTAGGTGCTCGTCTTTCTAGTCTGATCG
>NW_025048355.1:1457500-1465000 GCF_018831695.1 Puntigrus tetrazona | reverse complement strand
CACTAGGTGTCGCTTTTGAAACGTTATAAATAATGGATACATGTGTTCCCAAACACTGCTTTATCAGGCATGATCAAATAAAAATGAGGCCAATCAGCAACGATTAGCGTCACGCAAAATAAATCGTTGAGCCAATTTTTAGAGAATCTAAAAGAATTTAAAAATAAAAATACATCTTAAAAGCGTTTTAATGCGTCTGCCTGTTGTTGGCGAATCCTAAAACCAAAATATGAGCCGGAAGACCTAAAATGAAAAACTGGACCGAAAGCATGATTTTTCGCATTTTTCGTTGCATAAACGAAACCGTCAAAATGTGCTTTTTACTGCTTTGTCTACCTTTAAAAGTCACAATTATGTTACAACAATAATTAAAAAAATATTCGCCTAATACTAAAAAATTCGTAAATACACCTATAACTATACCAGTGAAGCACAATTTAACTTAAAACCAATAAGTTAGATGTTTAGGCCATTTTTGCGGCCCCCTTCTGGAGTCAGGCGTGTGTTTTTTACTGTACAAATAAACGCAGCCTTGCTGAGCAGGGAACCGTTTCATGAAACCACTTTACCAATTAAGCCAGGCTTAATGCAGTTAGTCCTGACTTATACCGAACTAGATGTAAGCCAGACAAACCAAATAAACCGGTCTTATTTGGTAATCCTGCCGCTCTTTGTATTGATAGTTTTAACGTGACGTCACACACGTTTAGAAACGAAGATTATGCACTTTGCATTAAAGAAACAGCTCACACTAAATTTTTAAATCACCCCATATTTTACTCACCCCCAAGCCGTCCTAGGTGTATATGACTTTCTTCTTTCAGTTTTTAAAAAGTTTATCCTGGCTCTTCCAAGCTTGGTAATCCTGGTAAATAACTGATTCACGTTTTTTTCCCGGCGATACCACAAAAGTTACGACTTGAGACTTGACGTACGATGCAACTTGCAACCAAAAACCCGTAACTCTACGCTCTTGTGAAAAAAAACAAAAACGTTAGTGATTTATTTGCTTTATAATTTGAAAACTACAGTATTGCAATATTACGAAACCCCATCGGTCTGCTTCAGAGGACATCTGATAACCCCCTGAAGGCGTACGGGTTCGTTTTTTACGTCGCAGAATTTGCTGATATATCCGATTTACGGAGTTTCAAAATAACGCTGGGAAAAGCCAGGTTCAAATTTTCATACACATGCATGTAGGATGCTTCTGGGGGAGTGAAATATTCCCTAATTGAAATTTAAAACGCAGACCATAAAAGGTGAAATTCAGTGAATATCTCATTAATGATTTATATTTCGTACGCACAAGCTAAGTACGCAACGTGCTAAGTTTTCCGCTTTCCCACATTATAAGGAACCGGATTGCGTTCACAATCCAGCCTCTTCTTTCCTACGTAAACTACGCATCAATAATACCACATTTTATATTTTAATATTATTGTTTTAAATATATAAAGGCGGTGTTTTTCCGCGTTTTGTTAGCGCTCCCGTAACCGAAAACTAGGAGTCACGTGACTGGGTGGGAGGGGCTTACCTTGCACGCCGGTGATGGTGAGCGGGACGCCCTGCACCTGCACCCCGGCCGCCCCCAGCCCGGCGATGTTCACCGTCTGCACCCCGGTCCCAGAGGGCAGCTGGGTGGCGCTGAGCGTGATGGGCGAGCCGCCGGGCGTCAGCGGGGCGATCTGCGTGAACGTGCCCCCGCCGGAGCCGGACGCCACGGGCGCCAGCGTCAGCTGCTGGGGCACGGCGGCGTTCTGCACCTGCACCGTCTGCCAGCTGATCTGACCCGACGGTGTGAGCGTGGGCGTGCGGATCAGAACCTGCGTGGGGTTCTGGAAGGCCTGCAGCTGGAGGTTCTGCTGCACCGGCTGCAAAGTCTGTATGGAGCCCTGCACGACCTGCTGCTGGGGCGACTGGATCTGGATCTGCTGGAGAACCGGATGGCCTACGATTTGGAACTGCTGGATTTGGCCGGGCTGCTCGGACGCGGACTGGAGGCCGTTGGATTGGGCGAGGTTCTGGGCGTCCGACTCGCCCGCCTGACCGTCCTTCTGGCTTTCGGAGGCGGCGGATAGCGCGGCAGCGTCTGCGATGGCGTCGCCGGCCGTCACGCACGTGGTTTCCGCGGAGCTCGCTTGGTTTCCGTTCGAAATGCCTCCGTCGCCTGATTGGACGAGCTGAACTGAAGCTCCGCCCCTGTTGCCGCGGCGACGTTGTTGATGACCGGCAACGCCAAAGTCACCCCGCCGAGGTTAATAGGTAGCGTCGTCACCATAGGCGCTTGCGTACCTTGAAAAGTAGCGGAACATTTTTATTTAACGCCATGTCAGTATCCCAGGCATAACGTTAAAATGCAAGTAGAAAGCGTCGTTCACAAAAAAAGAATTTGGGCTGAAAGTAATTCCAATGATATCGCTTCTCTCCGCTCTGTTATTAATTACTCACCCTTTCAAACCTGTAAGGCGTCTTCATATATCAACAGAAATTTTATATAAATAGACATCGGAGAGCTATCTGACCCTAAATAGACAGCAACGCGGCTGAGATGATCTCGTAACGCGATGCTAAAAGAGTACTTTTTTTGCACAGATAAAACAAAAACAACATAATTCACTCAGTCGCTCTTCTCCGCCATTTTGGAGATTGCTTAAGAATGCATTTGACGCAATCAGCGCCCGTTTGCGTTTCGGGGGGTGGGGGGCGACGCTCTCTAAAATGGCGGGAAGAACGATTGAGTAAATGATGTTGCTTTTGCTTTCTTCGCGCAAAAAAAGTAGCAAAACTGAAATCGAGCCAGTGATGTTGCGTGATTTTTTTTTTTTTTACTGTGTTTCTGGATCCGGGATCATTTCAGCTCTATAGAGGGTCAGACAGCCCTCTGATTTCATCTGAGCAAAGGTCTCAAAGTGATTGATGAAAGAACTTACATTTTGGGGGGGAACCAACCTTAAAAATAGCTTTTTCTGGCAAAACCGCGTACCTTGAATAGTTTGCAGCTGCAAGGGAAACGACGGCCTGATTTGAAGAGGAATCGTCTGGTTTTGCGCGACGATGCCGGTCGATCCCGCCCTTTGGGGCGTGGCCAGAATGGCCTGGTTGTTTCCGGCGGGAATGAGCTGGATCTGTTCGGGCTGCACGCTTAAGGCCGCGGGGTTGCTCGGGCTGATCTGGATCTGCTGTCCGTCGGCGGTCTGAAGGTGCGGGATGACTTGATACTGAATCCCGCCGGACGAGTTCGGCAGATTCTGCACCTGGATGATCTGAAACTGCTGCTGTTGCTGCGAGCCGGGAGCGCTGTTCGAAGCCGCCGCCGCCGCTTTGACCTTCCGGCCCGCCGCGCTCTCGTTGGCCGCCGGCTGCTGCTGCTGAACGCTGTCCTTGGTCGCAGGGGAAGTGGCTATGATCTGCCAGCCGTTTCCCGTCAGCTGCGCGGGAACCAGCTCGAGCTGCTGCGTGGGGTTCTGGAGCTGAAGCAGACCCTGGTTGGGGTCGATTATTATCTGCTGCTGCGTGGCCGTCTGACCCTCGCCGCCAACACCGCCTATTTTACTGCACGTCGCCGCCAGCAACGCGAGAGGAGACGGCTGCGCATCCTACACACACACACACACACACACACACACAGAGAGTGATATGTCAGTGTCAGCAGATGTGGGCGGGCTCACAGGAAGAGTAAGTGTGCGTGTGAACCACAGTCTCTCCATTTCACGATCAAGGCCTCCGGAGACAAACTCTTCATAATGATCTGAAGGCAGAACTCTTTAAATATTACACGCACAAACATAGCAGCTGCGAAAGACTGAAATTAATAGTGGGATATTTTTTGGACCTATTATGAACTCTTTGACTCGTGTCGACTTACTATAAAACTTAATATCCCTTATGTATATGTTTTCATTTATATACTCTAATGCTATTTAATATATATATATATATATATATATATATATATATATATATATATATATAAAATATAAACAATAAAATTAAATTATAATATATTTTTATTTCTTGTTTTGCCTGTTATAATCTTGGAAATTGATACATTTTTAAAAAACACACTGCGAGTGATAATGCTTCTGAAATGTTTTCAATTACAAATATTATTTCTAATAACATTTATATATTTAACATCATACAAACTCTACACTATTTACATTGCATTATAATATTTATGTTACATGCATACATTTTAAATGAAAAATTATATACATTTGTGTAAAAAAATAAAAGGTACAAAAGAATGGAAAACATTATTTAAATTATTTAATGCTGACATGATTACTGTTCTCTTTGTTGTCACAAAAATTATTTATGTGCTTGTTATTTACATTTTAAATATTTTTCAGTGAAAAAATTATTACAATATTATATATATAAATACTACTAGTGTGTGGCATTATTATTAATTTAATAAAATATAATATTAATAATATATTTAACATAATAATAACATATTTTATTTAAATATTTGTATAAAAAAAATATATATATATATAATTATTTCTTTTTACAAATATTTAAATAAAATATGTGACAGAAATTATACATGGTATTTTCCTTATTTTATTTATATTTTTAAATTGTTACTATTCTTGCCTTGACATTTGCTGACAAAAATATATTAGGTTATCTTTGTTGACACAAAAATATATATTTAATTTCTATTATATTATTTATATTTTAAAATAAAATGCATACGTTTACAAATAAAGTACAAGCGTATTTTAGTCTTATATTTTTGACGCCGTTATCTTTCTTCGTCTCTCAAAGATGTTATATGAGACCTTTGGATACTGCGTGTTTTAGCAAAACCCTTGCCATGAAATGCTTGTTCAGATTCTGAAAGGCTAAAGATTAAAAGCGCGGCTCACAAATGTTTTATCAAAGTATTGCAAAGTGTAACAGGTTAAGACAGGAACAGTGTGGATGCGTGTAACTGTGCACCGTGACAATCAGGAAGTGCTTCTGGTGCACAAACAAGTGGCCACTTAAGAGGCACCATCCGAGTCAAACTTGACATTTGGGATACCTGCGATCCAGAACTTTTTCCTTTCGCACCAACTTCGCCTCCGCTGGCTTTCCCCCCATCTGTGGCCATGGCTTCCTTCTTTTGATCTGAAAAGGAAAAAGTCAAACCCAAAAGGCAGCAAAGGTGAACATGGACTTGGAACTGAAAGAGACGCACTGCTAAAGCAAGACAAAAAAAAAAGCTCATGCAAAAACCTCCTAGACCTCCAAGCACATCAGTGTCGCCCCCAAACAAGCCCTCCTGTCCCTTACAGGCATTGCACAAGACCCAAAACTGATCAATGGGCTCAAATAAACAGCAGATCCCATATGAAAGTGGGGGGACAGCGATGGATAGATGGCACAGACGCACGCATGGAGAATGAAGGGGTGGAGACGCATAAGGAGGGGAGGGTACGTACCACTCATTCCGCATTAATGAAACCCGGAGAGGAGTTGTTTAAGAGAAAAAAGGCAGGCAGGCAGAAGGCAGGCAACAGCCCAGCAGAAGGACGGCCTATTTTCTCCAGCGGCCGCAGACTGTGGCGCAGCTCTGACGCACGGACCCACCCCGTCAGGAAGGGCGGTGCCAATGCAAAAACACCCTTCAATAACGGAGCACAAAATGCCAAGCGACTCCGAGCGTCTCGCGTCGAACGGCGGCGGTCCCTCGCGCGCTCGCCGCGGGCCTATCTGCGCCGTTAGATCCGGAATTAAATAATATTCCTCCGCGGATATAAGCGCAGGTCTGTCAGAGAGCTCCGTCTGCGCGAAGGCCCACCCACTTCCATTTAAATATCTATGAATGCCGAACCGTCACGCGCGGACCGCTCCGTTTTTCTCTCCCCCGGGTGTTTTCGCGGGCGGGATTCACTCACGACATTTCCCGAATTTCCAATTGTTCACTTTTTTGATGCACAATTGCATTTGAGGCACTCTAAAATTGCTGTGGCTTTTGTGGGCGGATGCTCCCCTCCCACATATTCAGATTGGACGGTGGGCGTGGTGACGTTTGGGGCTTGTAGTCTCGCGGCGAGCGGCGGCCGTTCGATCCCGCGCGCCGCGGACTACAAGTCCCGTGAGCGCGCGAGTGACGTCGCGCAAGGGGGTGTTATCGCGCTCGCTCGCTTGGACTGAAGAAGGGCGGGCTTTTGTGGTTTGTGGGGGTTGGGCGAATGGAAACGGGTGGAGAAACACGAACCACCGGCCCAGTTCGGCGAAACGCACGCTCAACCCACTCACGAACACACGCCCTTAAGTCTATCACGACTGTTAAACGAGAGAAATAAACGATAAACCGTGCGATAAGTGCTGAGGCGTCGCGTTCGGCGCAATGGCGGCGGCGAAAAGTGTTTAGACGCTTCAAAACGCGCGAATGTCACTGTATTACATAACGACGTCAAACCGTTCACTTTAAACATCCACTTTTTAATCGTGACATTTAAGTTGGTCGGCCCTTTAAGTGCGTTATTTTCTTTTCAAGTTCTTCACACACCTGTGTGACCTGTCGTGGAAATTAAACTCGCGAACTCCTCACCTTTCTGTGAAAAACTCACCTTTTTTTAGGTCAGCATCGTTGACTGATCAGCCCATATTGTCTTAAATAGCACACTTCATCCTTTACGGCATGGGATTTTGACCAAATATATTCAATATCGATTTTTTTGGTCAAATTTGGCAACAAGATGTTATTTATATTAGTAATATTACTGATTTTTGCACATGTTTTGGACACATACGGTAATAAAAAGCATGCACGGGCTACAAATGAGCAAGTAAAGCAAATATCTTTAAAAGAAATCCCGTTTGGAGCGTGTCACCCATCTGCGCAAAATCCTTGTCTTTTTGCATTTCTGAAAAGTACTAAAATGCATTTGAAACACATGCATTTGCATTTGTAGGCCTACTTAATAGAAATACCCCGAAATTGTACTTTTGGCATACTAAACTGGTATACTTAAAGTCTACTAAATGGTCATTTTTGGTAAAATTGCATTTTAACTGTGTGAAAGTAGCGCAGAAGTCTAACTAAAGATCAAATGAAGCAGGCTATCTGATTGTGGAGCTACTGCAAGTAAAGGCCTCCTTCGGGTGCACTTTTAATGCATTTTAAAGACTGATGTTATAAGACCATACAGTCCTCGTCAATAGTGAAATTAAAGCATATTTTAGGCTTGATATTAAGAAATGAGCATTGTGCACAAGCAGTAGTATATAATAACAAGCCTGCTCCAAATAAAGCTTCATTATGTTTTTATATCAGTGAGTCGAGTGATATGTCAGTAAACATGTTACCAAGTATATTTAATATGAGTATATAATAATACTATATTTCATTTTACTGTTGAACTAGGGTGAACTTACTTAAAACATTTACCAAAAACAGCAAAACATCAGCTGATTCAAAGATCAATGCTTTGCTCCCTAACCTTTGGATGTTAATTGAATAAATGCAAGTAAAAAAAAAACAACTTGTGCAGTATC
>NW_025048355.1:1447500-1450000 GCF_018831695.1 Puntigrus tetrazona | reverse complement strand
ATATCTCCATGGATGTATGGTTTGGACAATATTGTCTGCAATATGAGAGTGCAAAAAAATCACCTTTAAAGTTGTCCAATGCAGTTCTTAGCAATGCATGTTACTAATAAAAAATTAAGTTTTGATTTATTTACTGTAGGACACTTGCAAAATGTCTTCATGGAGCACGATCTTTACTTAATATCCTACTGATTTTTGGAAAAATTATTTTGACCCATGCAATGATTTCTGAAGGATCACGTGACACCGAAGACCAAAAATCCAGCCTCGCTTCACAGGAATAAATGAAAATTACAATTATTTCACTTTTTTTTCTTTTTGATCAAATAAATGCATAAGAAATGTCTTAAATAAAAAAATTAATAAAACAGTAAAAATTCTATTGATCCGAATATTTACTAATATTTATGTCTAAATTAATTGTGAAAAAGAAAATGAATTTCCAGTTTTTTGGGGTTTATTTTTTATAGAGCTATAAAGTTATGATTTCTGAAGGGTCCCGTGACACTGAAGACTGGGGGAAGTACATTCAAATATTAAACTGTTAATTTAAACTGCAATAATACTGAAATTTTTATGCATTTTTGATTAATTAAATGCAACCTTTATAGTCTGAATTAATTGTGAAAATTCTGAGATTTTTATAACAACGCTTGGGAGTCGCTAAGCGTTTGCCGGACGCTCGCCGAGTGATTTTTCACCCAGTTCATCCTCGAAAATGGCAATCCTGAGCGATCTCTCAGCGATCGGCTCAAGGATGGGAGCGAGAACGGCGGTCTGGGGTTCGGGCCCAAAACAATGAGCTCTTTTCAGAAGTGAAGTGCTCATTGTGCCGCTAAAGGCCAGACTAATTGCATGCTCTTCAGCGGACACCTTCTGGTCCTCGGCCTGATGGACGCTAATTCGAGCCCAGCCCGCTTCAAAAGACAGACGGAGGAAGAGAGCGCAAGCCGGGGTCGGCCTGCAGACGTCTCTCTGATCTCGTAAACACTCCAAAGACCTCTCTACAGTAATCCCTCACAAGTCATCCACGGCCTGCCATCAATCCAGCCGTTTAACCTTCATCCTGTGCGATGTCACACTCATCCGGAGCGTCCCGGAGAAACCGGGGGGAAAAGTATAGGCCGTTCCGGTTAAAGGCGAGCCTCACGCAATCCGTCAAGATTCGATAGACGTTCTGCTAACGCTTTGTCAGCGATACGTCAAGCTAGCGGTCATTAGACTCTCTGCTAACGCTTTCGTTTTGATGGGTCCACATCATCGGGCTCTTTGCAAGCGTGTGTCAGCTCATCCTGCGCAGCCTGAACAAACGAGCCAATTAATGAGGATTATATTACATCGCATTTAGTCTTTTAGCAGATGCTTTGATCCACAGCCGCTAACAAATGAATGCATAATTAGCTGCAAAGTTACTAGAAAGTGCAAAATAAATCAAAATGAAGTGTAACCAGAACATAACAGAACATGATAAATAGGGAGATAATGTGCTTAAATAGCATAAAAAAAAAAAATAATAATATATATATATATATATATATATATATATATATATATATATATATATATATATATATATATATATATATTATTTTTTTTATTTTTATTATTATTAATTTATTTATTCATGCTATTTAAGCACATTATCTCCCTATTTTTCATTCAGAAAATGCTTAAATAGCATAAAAAAATTATAATAAAAATAATAAAAAAAAAAAAAAAAAAATATATATATATATATATATATATATATATATATATATATATATATATATATATATATATATATATATATATATATATATTTCATTTTATTGATAGTATATAATTTTAGCATTTAATTATTAGAAATTGTAGTAATCTTTAAATCAATGTTATTTTAATAAATACATGAATAAAGGCTTGTTTTAGAGATATTACATTGGAAGTGACATTGTTGGCAAGACAGGCCCTTTTCTCTTCATATTCCCCAAATGTGTTAAAATTATGCATATAAACGGTCTTTTAATTTCAGTAAAGTATAATGTATAATTTAAGCAACACAAAATACATTAAAATAAACTGATTAATTAAAATATAGCAAGGACTAAGGATGTTCGTTATCATGAAAAATCTCCCTTTAAAAAATAAAAATAAAAATAATAATAAAATGAATAAAAAAATCTAAGCTTTCGTTTAACGTATTTAAATACACTTTATGTATATTTGTAGTTTTAGCAACTAAATTATTTTTAAATAATTATTATAAATTAAATTAACAAATATTAAACAAGGAATAATTGTTAATAATATTACTGAATAACAAGTATTACAAAAAATGTCCTCGGTCTGTTTGTAATTTCTGGTGGACACGCGCAGCAGCGAATGAACAGGTTGCTAAAGTCTCAAGCAGCAGCAGACAGCAAAGGCCCAGAGTCACAGGTGATTTTCTGCCCCGCGGCTCTCAGCGTGATCTGACCTGAGATCAAACACAGACGAGAGGTCAGAGCGGGGTCACCAGCCT
>NW_025048355.1:1437500-1440000 GCF_018831695.1 Puntigrus tetrazona | reverse complement strand
ATGTAATTTGTTTTCTGTGATCAAATCTGACACGAAATCTTGCTGCTCAGGAAACACCTGACTCCGACAGAACAACGATCAGAAGCTAATTCAATTAGACACGATCAGCATTCGCCCGGGATCATCACTGCGTTCCTCTGAGGGTCGACGGACCTGGCCCCCAGCGCGAGAAGGGCCCTTTGTGGAGCCGAGTCATTCTCTCTCTCTGTTCATTAACATACATATCCATATGAAGAGTCGGCGCGGCTCTAAACAGCTGTGCTGCGCCTCAGAGCAGCTCGGGCAGAAAGGCTCTCACGCACGCGGTGACCCTTAGTAACGCTTCGCCATGGTAACTACAGTCAGACCGCGAAATCACCACAGGACCGACTGCGGGGCCCCTCTTACCACGGCCCTGGGCAGCGAGAGCGTCGAACCTTCTATTCCTCCGAGAAAGCCTGAAAGTGTTTCATCGCACCGACCGCAAGCGGGAATAATTCTACTGAGCACACATTAGGAATACGGCTCTGGCCAAAAACAGTACGTTCTTCACGTTATATTCGCGAGAAAACGGCTGTTTTAAATCACGGCTATATTTTTACGCTGTAACTTTTTAATGCATTTTTGGATAAAACAATTGCAAATAATTGCTTGTTTTTTTTTCTTTTTTCAGCTAAATCCATTAAATGAGTGCGTTTTTGTCTTTTTATTCATTTGTTCAAAACCTGTATCACTTATTTTTGCAGATATTTTGATGCATTTTTAAAGAAACGAAAGGGGGCGAATTTAAGAAAGAGCCTTGTTTTCTGATGCCTAAGGACTCTTAGATCGCGATCGTCTTCTTTAGAAGCAAAACAAAGTCAGTTTACGAATAAAACAAGAAGAAATATCTGCTAATAGAGCCTAAAATCAACTTAACCAGCAGCCGTTATTCAAGACGTCATATCTTCATTTTATTTATCTTCACATCTCTATTTAAGGGTGCTGAGATATTCTATCACTATATTGTTATTTATAATTAATTGCCTCTATTAGTAGTGCTTTATTTTACCTTAAATGATATGCATGCACTATATTCGTACTGGAGGCGTCCGATGAATTTCTTGTGCTTTTTTCGCCGCAAAACACGGCAAAAACGCTTTTTTAGCAATGCATGCGACATTTAACGCGCCTTATTTTAAAGCGTCGTTATCATAACTGCTACTAAGCGCTTGCTATTATGATAACGATAAGCGATGCATGATTGCACGCCAAATCACCCGAGCCAAATCCTAACCGAGCACGTGTAGCTGATTAATATTTCTCAGTGCTGAAGCGTATAATTACAGACACCTTAAAATAAGCGGAACCCAGCAACTTCTTTGAGATCGTTAAATGTCTTCATTTGTAGATGGGTCAGGTAATGTTTTCGGACAGGACTTAAGCGGAGAAGAAGCCGCACACCGTTTGAAGTTTGTATAGCAAAAGTTGACAAAACTCAAAAATTTAAGTTGGTTCAACTTTTGAATTTTTTTTGCAATTTGCTACGCGCTGTTGCTTTAAGCGCTACCTCGGACGCATTTCTTCCACGCACTCTAGCCTGGCGAAAGCCTAAAGTGCTTTTTAAGACCCGACGTTTTGTTTCTGAGGGCCAAAAGGCGCTCGCCCGAACGACGACCTCCCTCTCGGCGTCAGACCCGGCGTTTCAGTGATAATGGGATTCTGCGGTCGCTTTGGCCCCGCCGCGGCCGATGAATGGACGCGCTCGGAGCGGAGGACTTTCTAAGCGGCCGGATTTTCATTCATCTCACGCGGGAGGAGAGAGAGGCGAGTGATTGATAAATTCTCTTCTTTTACGACGACCCCCTCCTCGGTTTTATTGACCCCCCGAGGGCTTTTGACTCATTACCGGCCCCCGAACAAAAGCCTCCATGCGGCTCTAAACTCCGGCGTTTAGTCACACAGCGCAGGGACAATTTGTGCCCATTACGAGCTCCGCGGCTCATTCAGGCTCTCTCTCAAGAGCCCAGCGCCGGCCGTTAGCGCGCTCCGCCGTCCATCAACCCTCGGCTCTCTCCGAGCATCAAAACAGCGCCCTAATCCTTCACAGCTCCTCCCGGCTGTCTTTGTGTCCATTTCCCATGCTCTCTCCGGGCTTAATCCATCGCATCACTTCCTGTCCCGCACTGGCACGCATCACAGAGAGCCTCGGAGACGATGAGAAAGACGAGCCGGAGCGGAGGAGGTGACTTCTGGAGAGGCTCTGAAGGTTTGAGAGGAGAGCCCCTCCGGGTCGAGGCTTTCCCGGGTTATTGGGAGCGAGTGCCACAGCGGCCGGAGCCTCCAGCCATGGAAACTGCAGTGAGGTGGAACATTTCCCCGTCACGCCTCCCTCCGAGAGCCTTCAGCGCCCCGAAACATCCAGAGAAACATCCAGAGAAACATCCGAGCAAAATCTAGCGACAAACGTCATCAGTATGCATCAAGCTAAAAAATGTAAAAATCATTTTAGAAATAATGATATATATATATATATATATAT
>NW_025048355.1:1427500-1432500 GCF_018831695.1 Puntigrus tetrazona | reverse complement strand
TACTTGCGCAGTTCTCCAGGTTTCCTGATTTGCGTTTAAAAGAATCCGAAGGATTTATTTACTACAGTATTACCATTTCATCAGAAGCTAAAACCAGGGAGTCTTTGTGCGTAAATATAGTGAAACCTCATTTTTAGTAGGAATACGCATTGCTGAGGACTTGGATTTGAACAAGCGCTCCTAACAGACCACACATCAATGGAAAGCGCGTTTATTCGGCTTCCAGGTGATGCACAAACCTCAGGTTACAAGGAAAACAGAGGGCCTTACGGGTAGATTTTTTTTAACGTGTTCAGCGTAAATAAAGTGAATGTTCATCATCAATTTATGTTTTTAAATGAACAACGAAAAATGTGAGCGCTCGACCCATGAACTTCAAGCGGTTAATCCAGTTCACTGCAAAGAATCGGTTCAAAGAATGATTCACTGGTTCAATCTGAACATGCTCTGGATCATAATGTAGTAAACAACGCTCGTTTGTTACATTATTTCTCTCAAAACTCGTCCGATGCGTATGCGCATATTTAAATTAAAATGCAAATGAGAGAGAGTGAAACAGCTTGTCCCAAGTTGCATTTTTTTAACAAAACGCCACGCTTACGGTAAGAAAAGGCGCCGGTCGTAACAAGCGCGTGCGTTAAGGCCATGAGACGAAAGTGAACGCCAAAAAATAAAATTAGGGCTATGTCGGACGGACCTTCGGTGGGCCGTATCTCATCAGTCGGATGAAAGCGAGCGAGTGTTAATCAAAGCGGACCAGATGTTTCTGTGAGTCCAATCCACGCGCCGTTAAAATAAAAAAAGTGTGCCAGAGAGATTATGCGCCCAATTTCACCCATCTGAAAGCACTGGGATACTTAACGCGTTATAAGGTTCCGGGGCAGCTGTTTTTCCTGAAAACACACGCACACACACGCACACGCACACACACACACACACACACACACACACACACACACACACACACACACACACACACACACACACACACACACACACACACACACACACACACGCACACAGCCACTGGAGCGTCTCTTTTACCCTCTTGACACGTTTCTGCATGTTCTTAAAATGACATGTTTTATGTGATTCTATCAGAGTGTTTCTAATGCAATAATCACCGTGTGGGGATCCGTCACGAATCTGCCAAAGTGCTTTTCTCCCGGAGAGGAGCTCAAAAGTGCCTCTCGCGCGGAAATCAGCAAACACATCTTCAGGCCTCAGAGCAACCTCTCGACCTTCAAGGCGAAACCTGCACTGGCATGAAATGGACACACAGAGGATGTTAAAACAGCATCTCCAAGACGCTAAGAAGCTCTGTTAAAAAGGCACTCAGCTTTTAAGTGATTTATGTAATTGACATTTGATCGCTCTGCAAGATTTAGAATGATATAACTCATTCTTCTAGTTTAATTAGTCGCATTTAGTGTTAAACTCGGTCAAGTTATATCGAATAGTGAGCGATACACCGCCAAAAGTAAAACTTGATTTTCTTGTTCGCAGAGAAAAAAAACGGGTCAAAGTTAAGCGAAGTTGTTTTCTGCAATAGCTAAAAATAATCTTGTTTCAAACAGAAAACAAGAGTTTTTCACCTACGCAGAATTAGTCAGCCAACCCACTTTTTCTGGAAAACAATATTAGAGTTTTGACTGTCTGTTTGACTAAAGGTTTTAGTACTTGGCTGAAAAACGAGAGGAACATTTGAAGCCAGAAAGCATTTTTTGGCAGTTTGAGTTACTTAACCAGACATTTTATGTGATTTTTACAGTAACTGTATGATGTAATATAATATATATTGTATATAATATATATATATTTTTTTGCACTGTACAATATCACCCATCAAATCTGCGAGAATCGTTAGCCAAAAGTAATCTAAAACTAATTAGATTATACGATTATGTAGAACATGGTTAATTACAGTTTGTGCAAAACCATTGATTTAATTTGCTCTAACATAACTAAAACTGAATAACAACCGCATTAAAATCCAAAACGACTGCAATTATCAAAGTAGTTATATCTTAGCTGTATATTAAAGTAACTTTTTCGTATTTTTAAGATCAAACAATAAAATTAGCCGACTATATCTTCACAACAATCATCATATTTTAATATCATTACAGCAAACGGTGTGATGGCTTTAGCATGCTGAAGAGCTTAAGTGTGATCTCGTCACATCCTATCTGCTTTCTCTTCCCCCGTGTTTTTTCTTCACGCCTCCTACAACACTACCAACCGCTCAAATAGCACATATTAACAGTTTAGACACCTTCAATTTTAGGCATTCCTGCTTGAAAAGCCGGAGTTGTCTCCAGGCGTATGACACCGGCATGGCCCCAGCATCAGCACCGCTGCATGGCGATGGAGCAGCTGTCACTCACGCTGGGACGCCTGAGGCGCGCCGCTGGGCAGGCTCGGCGCAGCCGCAGAAATCACGCCGCCAACACGGTGGTCGCCCATCTGCTTTACTACGCGAAAGCTTTCATGATTGCTCCGGCAGATTGACGAGCGCTGCTTCGCCTTTTCGCCCCGTGACGGCCGATGTTCAAATATGGTTCTTTTCTCCTCCACCAGAAGTGAAGGCTAAGCCATCTGATTTCTAATCTTCTTCCGAGTTTCCAACAGTACACCCAACAACAAGACGAGCTAGCAGAGACAGTTGATGGAACGGAGCGCTTTATCACCTTTAACCACTGTCAGCTTTCTGATGGGGCAACAATTTTCAGCGACAAGGGCGCCGTGGCGCGCGAAATGCTAACAAAAGGCCATACCACTTCTTTATTTATGAAAGCATCGTGAGCGAGAGAGCCCCATCACCACACAATCACCGCTTAGAACAACTCCTTGAACGAGCAGATTTACATCAGTGCAGACACTTACATCTCCTCATCTCTGTTTTTCCGTTCCTCGCTTTGGCCCGCAGACGATCAGCTTTGGTGAGCACACCCAGAAACAAGCAGCTCTAGAAATCTCAGCTGTCTGATGCTGTCAAACAATGCACTACCATACTGACAGAGAAACTTCTCGATCTCAGCTTCACACAGAACTCATGATGGACAGACATCATGAATGATTAATAGAATTATAGAACAATAGAATGATGGAAGAGAATTGATCAATAGAACGATAGAACTACATAGAACGACAGATAGATAGATGAGATAGAGATAGATAGATAGACAGACAGATAGAGGATATATGGATATATAGAGAAGATATATAGAATAAACAGAAAAAATTACATTTGAAATAGAATGGAGGGTCATAGAATGATAAATAGAACGCATCAATAGAACGATAGAACTATAACGACAGAGAGATAGATAGATGATAGAGATATATAGATAGACAGATAGACAGATAGATAGATAGATAGATAGACAGGATAGATAGATAGACAGATGAACAACAGAAAATTACAGATTGAAATGAGAATGATAGAACAATAGAAATGATAACAAATTATAAATAATAGATACTGATGTAAACTGATGATGTTAGAGCGAGTATATAACACAGATTGATGTTTTACAGAACAATAGAATAAATAGAATACTTAATATCAGATACATAGATTAAAAAAACAACAATCAAAACGCACAGCCAAATGATAGCCAATGACTGATTGATAAATAGAATGATAGAACAAGAACATGAATAGAATCATAAATGAAAATGATAGAATGACAGATAGATAGAACAATATGAAAATGATGATTTGAATAGAATGATAGAAGAATAGAATGATAAATAAAATGAGGAACGGCTTTATGGATAGATATTGATAGAATGATATATAATATGATTTGATAGAACAGACAAATAGAATGAAAATAGATTAAAAATGGAACTAAAGATAGATGGAACGTGTGAGATACGATTGATAAATAGAATGAGAGTAGAAATAAGAAGTAATAGAACGATAAATAAAATGATAGAACGATAGATAGAACAGAAAATGATAGATTGAAATAGAAATGATAAATAAAAATGATAGAATAGCTAGAGGATGCTGATAGAATGAGGTAGATAGAATATATATAATACAGATTGATAGAACACAGAATAGAATGTGAACAGAATGACTAATATAGAAAATTATTAAGCATAGATTAAAACAACAACTGTATCAAAACTATATGATAAAATTGATAGATGAAGTCCATAAATAAAAAAATGATAGAATCAGATATAGAATCAGAAATGACAAATTGAAATAGAAATGATAGAACAACGATAGACAACAGGAAGTATAGAACAACAGAAACATAAACCCAGATAAAGATACATAGATAGATGTAACGGTAGATAGTTCTCGTACAGTAGAATCTCTATTCCAGAAGAGAAAGAACAGTGAATAAAGGCAGCAAAGATGAGTTTCCGGCCGCCAGAGGCCGTGATTTTCTCAAACCAGCAACAAAGCTCATTTATCTATTTAATCAACCAACACCTGTTATTTAACCCAGCAAATAATACATCTGCTCACCTGTATCAAAACACAGCCTTGTCCAGTTCAGAAAATGCCGCCGGGCGTTATTTCATTATTTTATTTCTGTAATGTTCAATGCGTCCCCGCCTGCACGCCCGGGATTTCATGATTGGGCTAATTGCCATCGCTGACCACGATACCCGAATGACCAGGGAAAGGTGATCATTATAAAATCCAGCGCTTGAGACTGCATGCACCCACATTCCGCTTGCAAGTAATCGTGACGCGACTGCGCCAAGTCCAAAGTAACGGCGCGCTGGCCGCGACCGGCAGGAATTGGAACAAGAGCAGGATTGAAAAACGGATCCACGCTCACTAACAAACAGAATGAGTTGAGAAACAATGATGTCAAACTCTGCGATAACCACCCTAGAAGCTCGCCCGCTCTCTTCCTACACACTCGGAGAGATTAAACAAAAGCCGCTAATATCAGGTTCTGATGGCGATTCTCTCTCTTTAGTGTGAGAATCGCCTCATTCAGGACGCTTCCTTCACCGCGCCAACA
>NW_025048355.1:1407500-1417500 GCF_018831695.1 Puntigrus tetrazona | reverse complement strand
CCACTCCACTGGCCATAACCGCGGCGACCTGTAACAAAAATCAGGAGCTCGAGTCCCTCCCAGACAGCGGCTCGTTTAGGAAAGGAGGCTTTCACCCGTAGAGCGCGCGGCGCCCAGCAGCTGTTCCTCTCAATTCGGCGCGCAGCCGTTCAGCTCGTTCCAGCGCCAGCAAGCTCGCTTCTCGTTAACGGGCGCCAACGCCTCCGCCGGCCCGTTCGGAAACGGCTGCTCCGTATTGTTCCAAGCGTCGGTGGCCAACGTTTCCCAGGACGCGGAAGCGCGCAGTCAGTGTTGTTCATCTCCGAAAGTGGACACTCCTGCGGGATTTACCCGCAGGGTGAGCGTCGGCGCATCCGTACGGGACGTAAGTTCAAATCGTCTCACGCTGGCATCTCGCCGAGGACATGAGCGCCGGCAGCGGCTCCTCTTGGTGGGATGTAGGCACCGCTGGATTGATTGTTCAAAGCGCGAACGGCGCCGCGCTCCAGGCTCTTTGCATTCACCTTTGGGTGGATAGCACTCCGAGTATACACTCTCACTACTCCGCGTTCGGCGCAGTCCGTCTCCGCACCTCCTCGCGGGCGGCCAGCACCTGATGGACGGATTCAAACCGTTTTATCCGCCACTTACCCGGAAAGCAGGCCGGGTACTAACGGCGCAAGTGCTAGCCGGTCAACGCTCATCCACCGGCGCTACTCCGGCAGAGCGACCTGCGACTGTCCAACTGCCCAGAGGCGAGCGCCTGGGGCCTCAGGGAGCCAGCTTGCGCAGAAAGGGCCTTCACAGCTGCCACATCCCGGGCTGCGGAAAGAAGGTATCGGAAAGACGTGCGCACCTCAAAGCGCATTTGCGTTGGCACACCCGGCGAGAGGCCGTTCGTTTGTAACTGGCTCTTCTGCGGAAGCGCTTCCCACCAGAATCCGACGAGCTCCAGCGGCATTTACGCACGCACACCGGGGAAAGAGGTTCGCCTGCCCGGTGTGCAGCAAGCGCTTCATGCGCAGCGACCATCTCAGTAAACACGTGAAAACGCACAGCGCCGGAGGCCCGGCTCCAGCGAGAGTTGGAAAGGGCAGCGACACCGACAGCGAGCAGAGTGGTGCCGGGCAGGCCGGCGTGCCAGTCTCCCGACGCGATCCACAACACAGAACCCGTGCAGAACGGCCTCTGAGGAGACGACTAGATAACGTGCGTTCTTGGCGGAGCCAAAAAGATAACACTTTTATTCTCAAATTCATTCACGAGCCCAAAACACTGATCTGAAATAATTCTAATGTCCGCCCTATGTCGTTTCAGCCCAACTTCGAGTGGCTACCAAACGTTTGGTTAGTGCATACGTTTGACGACCAGTTATATATTTTTTTTATAATGCATAAGCGCTCTTAAAATTAAACGTGTTTTTCGGTTCCTCAAAGAATTTCTAAAAAGCGTATAGAACGTTCGAAAAATCGAAATAGCTTTCCCCTCCGTTATTAACAACGTTTTGCGTAACGGGTATTAAACGTTCTTTATTGAACCAGTGATGTCAAGAAAGAACTTTTTTATTTTCAAGAGTGTAGCAACTCTATATCGATACAGAAAGCGCTCCTCGGTCTTCAAGGAACCTTTGTTTTTAAGGGTGTTCACGCGGGACTTTATCAGACGCCGCTTTTGATCGCGTTTGACCGTAAACCGGCGGAAGGTCTCTCTCAGGTGATGCTTAAAACGGTCCTTTCTCGACGCGGCGACGAACACGACCTCGTCGTGCAGATGGAGAGCGAAGCAAACTGAAGTTTGTCGCGCGCGCCGCATCCACGGCTTCTCCGTTCACTCGTCTATTGAGGCACTTTATTAACTAAACGAGAAAACCAAGGATTTCGTTCCTCAGATGACTCTGTATTTGTTTTATTTCGAGGGGACATCTCTAACCCAGCGAGTCTGTGATAACGCGAGACGAAAAGCGCGTTTTTGTACATTTAGTCGTGCGCTTGATATCTATGACCTTCTCAATGCAAAGTGAAATTGTACATAGGATCGTCTTGAAACTCCTATTTATCATCGAGTTTGATTTGTGCTTTGAAGTCGCACTTTGAATCTATATTTATAATTTGAGGTCGAGTCGACTCGATCGGCTGGTTTGTCTTTTGTTTTGTCATTATTTAATTGAGCATGTGTGTTTGTATTTACTGACCGTTTACTTTAAGGTAATAAAGTCAAATATGACTCGGCTGTTTGGGGCTGTTTTGCGGGGAAGTATGCGGTCTGTGGGCTGATAACAATAATGATATACAAAAATAGTCGCTGTATGTGTTCAGCGCGCGCGCGTATTCATAAATACGCACAAAAAAGTTAAAGCATGTGTAAGATTAATGAATATCGTAAAATAAATAAAGATCATCATATATATATATATATATATATATATATATATATATATATATATATATATATATATATATATTTAAAAAAATCCATGATTCAAAGTTGATCAAACGAAGAGGTTGGCAATGAACTGTACCAAAGTCTTAACAAAGCCATTTCTAACTTAATAGAAATAATTCTGTTTTTCCAAACCCAAAGCAAGGTATTTGAAAAAAAATAATTTGAAACCAGGCTGTCAATGGTGACCTGATTACAAACCGTCTGTTCGGCAGAACAAAAAATCATACAGGTTCGGAACTACTTGAGGGGTGTATGAATGATGACAGAATTTTATTTTTTTGGGGGTGAGCCATTCCTTTAAGATCAAAATTTCAGTTCCAAACGTTTCCTCTCGCAGCAGCTGAGGATGTGGCGCCCTCGGTGGTCGCCGGCGGAAGTGCAGCGTCCGAGACCGTATCGCGACAGCGACCTACTTTTTATCGTTTTGCAACGCGGAAGGATATTCGGCGAATGTGCAAAACGCCCGATTCATTTGTCGCAAAAAGTAGGCTGAAAACAACAAAAGTACAAATGAACAGGTTCATGAGCACGACGGCAAATTAAAATAAAGATCAACAAGAAACAGCACGCAGCACAGCCCCTCCGGTAAAATAATCGAAAGCGCAGGACACCGGAAGTCGCAGCACATTTAAGTTAAAAATGGCGCGCCGCTCTTATGTTAAAGAAACACAGGCGCTGGTTATATAATTAGAATATAATTAAAAAGTGTATTTCTTTCACTAACTCCATTCAAAAAGTGAAACTTGTATATTATATTCATATTACACACAGACTGATGTATTTCAAATATTTATTTCTTTTCATTTTGATAATTATAACTGACAACTAATAAAAAAGATTCAATATTGAAGACACCTGGCGCCACGCTCTAATCAGAGAATTAACTTTCAAACACCTGCAAAGGCCTTTAAATGGTCTCTTGGTGTAGTTCTGTAGATACATGAACATGGGGAAGACTGCCGACTTGACAGGTGTCCGAAAAGGCGACTTCACGAGGAGGGCAGGACACTAAAGGTCACTGCAAAAGAGGCTGGCTGTTCAGAGAGCTAATAGGGATAACCCTGGAGAGGATTGAGAAACAAAACCCATTCAAAAACGTGGGGAGATTCACAAAGAGTGGACCGCAGCTGGAGTCAGTGCTTCAAGAAGCCGCCTTCGTTCCTTGTGTCAAGACGCTCTTGAACAGCGTCCAGAAGTGTCTGGTCTGAGCTAAAGACAAAAAGGACTGGACTGCCGCTGAGAGGTCCAGAGTCATGCTCTCTGATGAAAGGACATCAGGGTCTCAGAGTCTGGAGGCACAGAATCCACGTCGGCTTGAGGTCCAGTGTAAAGCTTCCAGTCAGTGACGGTTTGGGGTTCATGTCTTCTTCTGGTGTTGGTCCACTGTGTTTTCTGAGGTCTGAGGTCAACGCAGGCCGTATACCAGGAGGTTTCAGAGCACTTCATGCTTCCTGCCGCTGACCAACTTTATGGAGATGCAGATTTCATTTTCCAACAGGACTTGGCGCCGTGCCAGAGCTACAGCACCTGGTGTAAGGACCGTGCTATCCCTGTTCTTAATTGGCCAGCAGACTCGCTTGACCTTAACCCCATAGAAAATCTATGAGGTATTGTGAAGAGGAAGATGAGATATGTCAGACCCTGAAGACCACTATCAGAGCAACCTGGGCTCTCATAACACCCCAACTAAGTATTGAATGCTTTACATGCTTATACTTTTCTAAAAAAATCCTTTCTTTGTACTGGTCTTAAGTAACGTTCAAATTTTCGGAGATACTGAATTTGGGGTTTTCAGTAGTTGCCAGTTATTATCATCAAAATTGAAAGAAATAAACATTTGAGATATATCGGTCTGTGCGTAATGAATGATTAGAATATACAAGTTTCACTTTTTGAATGGAATTAGTGAAATAAATCAACTTTTTTTGATCACTTTTTCTAGTCATATGACCAGCACCTGCATATCCACCCAAAAATGAAAATGGTCATTTTCTCTCAATTTCCAAACGTGTATGAATTGCTTTGTTCTGCAGTAACACAAAAGAAGATATTTAGAAAAAAACTTTGTAACCAGGTTGTTCAGCATTGACCCAAATTTTCATTTTTGGTCGAACTATTCCTTTAAAGTAGAGCGTTTTTGGGTTTAAATTTAGGAACAGTTTTACTTGTATGCTAAAAATTCATTTTAAATAGTACTACATGAGCTCCGTATTTTTATGCTACATGCCGAAATAAATCCATTGAATAGCCTAGTTTAAAAAAATAAAAATCTGAAATTTTCGTAATCTCACAATAATGAACTTGAATGATGACACCATGCAACTGAAGAACAGTGTTACGATTTTTAATTTATTCGTTTCATTAAACTGGCTACAAAGCATAACCAGAATGGCTGGTGTAGCGTTTGCTTTACATTCACATATCAGTCAGAAAATGTGCGACACGCTAGTTTTGCCCTGTACCAGATCTGTTCACACTAGACAAAAAAATAATAATAAAACAAAAATAAAAATCCTAACAAAAGAGAGAGAAATGCTAAAAAATAAATATAGTTTAATGTTCTCCCAATGTAAACAGTGTGTTAAAACTGCATTTATTAGAGCCACAGGAATGCTAAGGTGACTGTACCATCACTGTGTTATTGGGCCCCTGTCTGGGACACAAGGGCCCTCAGTAGTACACAACAAAAGATATAAATACCGACCAGCAGTTAAATAATTAACACACAACTCAAAGCGCAAATCCGAACATACAGTAAACTAGTGTAGGAAGAAAACGTCCTTAAAAGGAACACTCCACTGTTTTTGGAAATCGTCCCTTAGAGTTAACCATTTGAGTTTTACCGCTTTTTTTAATCCATTCAGCGCTAGCACTATTAGCAACAGTCTAGCAAGGAACATTGAATCCGATTAGAAAAAATCACAACTTTTCTTTTTCCACGGCCTTAGTACACGAATGCAACTACAGGAGAGTCAGGTTTTAAACAGGAAACACTTCTGAACCTCTTTGGTCGTGTTTTGAGGGAGATGCTAACGGTTCAGTGATTCATGCTAAGGCTACAGCTAAAAGCGCTAAACGGTAAACTCGACCGTTTAAACTCTAAAGAAGTCGAGCTCGTTTAGAGCATGAAGAGTGGGGTGTTCCTTTAAAATTCCAGTCGTATCAGGAAATCATCTGAGCTGGGAAAAGTGCTGGAAAATAACTTAGGATACAGTTCTGAGATCGCTACTTAAATATTAACACATTCAATAAACTATAATGCCATATTTCACTACAAAACGCTAAAGCTGTTAATGGTTACACGTGTTGAACACTAGGTGGCATACTAATCCCAGTTAGCACAGTGTGTTCAGAATTGAGTATTGGCATACTGCTTCAAATACTCTACAGGATGAGCTGTGCTAGCCACTTTATTTTGGGTGTGCGAGACTTCCGGTATCACTCGCTTTCGGTTATTTTAGCTGTATTAAGTCCGTTATGCCGCTTGATATTATTGCTTGTATTACTGTAATGCATTATCAGAATCATAAACACCGCTTTGTAATGAAACGTTTGCCTCACGTTGTTATTATGTACCTGGAGGCTAAAGTATATTCTGGAGCATTCACAGAAAATAGCTTCCTGTGAAAATGGCTATGAAAAATAATAATAATAATAATAATAATAATAATAATAATAACAACAACAATCTGTTCAAATGATCATTCCAGAAATTAAATTCTAAAAAAAAAAAATACTAAACATAACAAAAATAAAATATTATTATTATTATTATTATTATTATTATTATTATTATTATTTTATTTTTTATTATGTTTAGTATTTTTTTGGAATTTAATTTCTGGAATGATCATTTGAACAGTTATTATTATTATTATTATTATTATTATTATTATATATATATATATATATATATATATATATATATTTTTTATTTTTTTTTTTTTTTTTTTTTTTTTTGATTATTTAATTAATAGATAATAAAATTAAGTTTAAACAAAGCACCCTTATACCAGAAGTGTGTATTTTCTGCATGCATCCTGCCGAAATAGTACGCGCAGTATGCAAGTACCCCATTCTGAACACAGCATACCACATTCTGAACAAGTCTGTGTAGCGCATTGACGATTAAAATAAAACTAATAAAAATATCACTTACACATCCTCTCACAGACACAAACAAACAGTAACTCGGCAGAAAACTGGCCTGTTGAGGCGACCTGCGTCTAAAGTACCGTCTCTTTGTCTGTGTGGCTTCAGGACAAGAGATTTAATGCCATTCAACATATATAAAGCGAGAAACGGAATGAAAAATAAAGCCACTCGACTCAGAAAAACCCACACCGGATATTGCTCTCGTGAAGTAAGTGCTTAAAGAGAAAGATTGTGTTTTCATTCAGGTAGTGCTTCGGTTCTAGATGACCTTTGACCCTCGCCGTCACTGCCAGCCGTCGCTCAGGGGCTTCTTGGGCAGGTGCATCTCGACCGGGTGATTCGGCAGGCGGTCCCTCCTGTATGTGATGGTCTTCTCGCTGGTCGTGGGCACGCGTCACGAGTTCTGCGTTCACAAGCAAAGACGTCTTTAATTTAGAGAGGAAGCATTAAAGCAGAACGATTTCTGAAGGATCACGTGACAGGCTTTTTGTGCTCCTCAGAAAATAAAATGAATTAAAATCAATAAAACTAAAACTGGGGGTAAATAGAAAGCTTAATAGAACATCATTTTAATAAATGCAATAAAAAAAAGTTTTGAAAAGGAGAAATAAAGAGAATAAATTATTTTGAATAAGAGAGAAATGTAACTGGAAAAAAATTATATTTAATTCATATGCGTAGTAAAATAACTGATTTGAAACAACTTGAGAGTGATAATAATAAATTAACATTATAGTATTGTTGGCGTTTGTCAATTTTGGCTTTCTGTGTCATAAATATTTGTTTTGTATTTGTGAATTTTATGACAAAATAAATAATATTAATAACAACAACAGTATTAATATGATTAATATCAATGTTAATAATAACAACAACAATAATAATTAATATATTAATATTAATATCAATGTAATAATAATTATATAAAATGTTAATAACAATAATAATTTTATAAAATATGAATAATAATAAAATTATATAAAATAATTAATATTATTAATAATAATACTAATAAAATATATTAATATTATTAATATCAATATCAATAATAATAATAATTATATAAAATATTAATAACAATAATAATAATATAATATACATTAATGTTAATATCAATGTTAATAATAATAATTAGATAAAATATTAACAATAAAAAAATAATAAAATATATTAATAATTATTAATAATAAAATATATTAATATTATTAATATTAATATCAATAATAATAATAATACTTATTATTATTGTTGTTGTTGTTGTTGTTGTTGTTGTTGTTGCTGACACTGCCCTGTTCTGTAGTTATGTGTATTACCTTGCGGCTGTGGTCAAACTGCTGCTCAGGGTTGGACGGCCACGAGCAGTTCCTGGCTCTCAGCAGCTGACGGACAGCGGCCAGCATCCCGATTCCCAGCGTGACGGTCAGAAGGAAGACGCTGAGGAACGTCTTCAAGTACCGCCGGCTCCAAACACACACTGTTACACGACAGAGACCAGACGATGAACGACACAAACACCTTCACACGACTGCATTCTGCTCATCTCTGATCCCAGGAAGTCATACTGCTCACAAGACGCGCCCTTCAAAGAGACCCTCTTCAGTCAAGAGAAGACGTACGGTGAGGAGGAATACGGTACGACAAATAAATGTGGAGCAGATCGGATTATTTGATGAAAAATGCTTGAGTCACAGAATAGAATAGAATAGAATAGAATAGAATAGAATAGAATAGAATATAATAGAATAGAATGTTAGGTACACATTAACTAATATAACTTAACAGAAAATTAGAAATATGCTGCGGAAATACTTAAGTTCTAAAATTAATAAAACTAAGTTTAATCAGGATATAGCAGAATAGAATAGAATAGAATAGAATAGAATAGAATAGCCGTGTTAAGTAAACGTGAACTTGTATAACTTCACTGAAAATCAGAAATAAGTTGCTGGCAATACTAAAATGCTAAAATTAATAAAACTAAAGTTAAATCAGGATATAGTAGAATAGAATATAATAGAATTGAAGTGTTAGGTAAACATGAACTAATATAACTTAACGGTTTTATTAATTTTTAACTTTAGTAATTCGGCAACATATTTATAATTTTCTAAGTTAAATCTGAATAGAATAGAATAAAATAGAATAGAGGTGTTTAGTAAATGTGAACTTGTATAACTTAACTGAAAATTAGAAATAGGTTTCTGGCAATACTAAAGTATTAAAATGAATAAAAATCAGTTAAGGCTGAATAGAATAGAATAGAATTGAATAAAAGCGTTATGGCAAACATTAACTTATAGAACTTAATAAAAGCATTTGTAAAATATAACTTTGCTGGAAATAATAAAGTACTAACAAAATTAATAAAACTAAATTAAGGTTGAATAGAATAGAATAAAATAGAATGTTAGGTAAACTTGAACTTCTATAACTTCACTGAAATGTAGAAATATTTTTCAGGCAATACTAAAGTACTAAATTAATAAAATAAAATTAAGGCTAAATAGAACAGAGCAGAACAGAAACAGAACAGAATAGAGTTGAACAGAAAAACTTGACGTTTTAAAAAAAGGCTAAATAGGAAAAAAGAAGCACTTGTATTGTTAGTGTCAAATATTAGTACTGATCCCAGACTAAATCTTCCTGAAAGACTTTTATTTTGTAAACTCAACCTGATATTTGGAAACCGACTTGTTTAGCTGAGTGTTTTTGACGTTCACGCAGTTTAAAACACGACTTGGAGAAAATACATTTCACAGCAGCCACAGCGATCTTTAAAAGAGACCACACAAAAGATTGAAGTCAGGAGAGTTTAAAGGTAATGAATGAACTGAAAGCGGAAGTTCTGACGATCCGCTCTGGTGTGTGAACCGTAAGCTACAGAGATATCAAAGAGAATAATGGTCTCCTGCTCGTTCTCTCTTACAAGGGCACTCATCCGAGTGGTGTTTGGGACACGCCCCCTCAGAGCGCGCGCGCGTGTGTGTGTGTGTGTGTGTGCTGCTTCCACATCGCCATGGAAACGGACCGGACCGGAGGAGCTGCGGATGAATGGAGCTCAGCTGCTGCCGATGTCGTAACGACACGCAACAAAACATCTGGCCGCTGTTTAGCTTATGAAGGAGTTTTGGGATTCTTTTGTGCTAAACAAACCCTTTCCCTGAACTCAGCGAGCGCGGTCAAGGAGGAAAGGAGTTCTTTTGAATGCATTTAAAATGCATCTGCTTAGTATATATCTATGTCTATATATCTAGGGTTCTCATCAAACTATTTAAGCTGCTCTGCACCGTGCATGCGTCTTTGAACTCGAAAAAAGGACACGACCTTTGGAAATAAATAAATAAATAATGCTCCTATAAACCTCCTGAGCAAACTACATTGCAATAAAAACCTGTTTGGCAAGACATCACGGAGAAAAGCTAAT